>NC_051154.1:438757478-438807260 GCF_013339745.2 Dermacentor silvarum
GAAAAGCGCATTGCCAATCTAGTTGTCAGCTCACCTGCATGGCTACCGCCCCAAATCTTTTCAGCCTGGCACTAAAATGATTCTCACGTGGTACTATGCACTGTAGTCGGGCAAAAGATTGCGTACTAACTATAGGTGGTGCCCGAAACATGGCCTCAATGGCGTGTTTCCCGCTCCACAATCACTTCCGGCACATGCATTTACCAAAAGACCTTAGATATCGGTTTTTGTTACTTGATAGGTTTCTGTTTTCGGATTTTGACACCACCTATTGGAGCCGCGCGCGTGCCGTTGTGAGTACCCTCGTTTCGACTCGCAGACAGCAGCTCTGTCAGCCACGATAGACCATCTGGACAACGTCCAATAACGCAAATCTAACAGCCTTGGAAACTGTTCCTACACGAACAACAGCACGAACCCACATGAAGGCACTGCTGCGTTACTTAAAAGACACCGGACTCCGTGACAAATTGTGACTCTACACTGTGTGACGTAGGATGGGACGTTGACACTATGCAACAGTAGAACGCCTTCGCAGACTGCGTGACAGTGCCCACAGACACAGTTCTGTTTGTGTGTGTGTGTCATTTTTGTTTCTTTCATTTTCCGCCTTTTCTTATACTTATTTTTTCTCTCTCTCTCCTGTTGAATCCCTTTACCCCTCCCCCGGTACAGGGTAGCTAACCGGACATAATCACTGGAAAAATAACAGGTGAGACTACCTATAGCTGAAGTGTCAAAAAGTCGCGCACAAAGTCGCCGGGCTTGCAACAATGCAAATGTTGTGGAAATCAACGTCACGTGACGAAGGCGTGTCGACTAATCAGGAGTAGATGCTTCAAATGTGCACGGCCAGAACATTTAGCCAGAATGTGTGCGGTAAACGAAAAAAACAAGCACAATGCTTGCAGTAACGGCGCAAGCGATAGAAACGGAAGATAGTGATAGCAGCGCATCGCAAATCTGGTCATTGACAACTAAGCGCACCCTCGTACAACCAATCAGAAGATCATTCGCGTGGAATGGCATCGAAGTGAAAATGGATGTCGACACTGGCTCTCCTGTTTGCCTCATTCCTAAACGCATTTACGAGAGATATTGTCATCCATGGCCGCAGCTACAAAGGTCGGAGCCCCGGCTTTCATGCTATTTTGGAAGGCTTCCGCTCCTCGGTGTACTGTCTATGCCATTTTCATATCAAGGTACAACAGTGCAATGTAGTCTGACTGTTTTAGACTGCAATGGCCCCAGTCTTTGCGGCCGGGACCTACTGCTAAAGTTAGCAGACGAACGCATTCAGGTGCTGAGCGTGTACCAGCAGTCTTCATTATCAAGCCAAGCCCTGACGGATGTGCCGAAGCTACTGCAGCAAAACGCTGACCTTTTCAGTGAGGGTACTGGTCTCATCAAAGGCCCGCCAGCCCGACTGCACATTAAGACCGGATCAAGCCCCAAGTTCTTCAAGGCTAGAAAAATTCCTTTTGCAGTTCGAGTAAAGTGGCAAAGAAGCTTGACAGACTAGTCTCGGCAAGCGTAATCCAGTGTCCCATTCCGAATGGGCAACGCCCATTATTCCCGTTTTGAAAAAGGCGGGACGGTGCGCAATTGCGGCGACTTCAAGGTGACACTAAACCCAGTATGCGATGTCGAACAGTACCCCTTGCCTGTCATAGATGACATTTTCGCAAATTTATGCGGAGGAAAGAAATTCAGTATTTTAGACCTTCGCGATGCTTACAATCAGGTCGAATTGGATGAAGACTCACGGAAATTAGCCATGATAAACACACAAAAAGGGCTGTTCTGCTACAACCGATTGCCATTTGGCATCGCGTCAGCCCCAGCGATATTTGAACGGAAAATTGAATAATTGCTGCAAGGCCTGAAAGGAACCCAGGCATATTTAGATGATGTGTTGATAGCTGAGAGTGGCCACGCTCAAAATTAAAATCTGCAAGCCGTGTTGCAGCGTTTCCACGAGAAAAGTAACAAAATTAGTTCTGACAAGTGCAGGTTTTGTGAATCATCCGTGACGTATGTTGGCCATCGCATTGATGCTGAAGGACTCCACCCGCTGGAGAAGAACGTTGACGCAATCAGACTGGCTGCTTTGCCACGAAATGTTGTCGACTTGCGATCCTTTTTGGGAATGCTTACTTTCTACAATAATACAATAAGTTGTTGCCGAATCTATCCACGGTGCTTGAACCTTTGTTCAGTCATCTTGAAAAAGGTGCGAAATGGACTTGGAGCGTAAAAGATGACGCGGCATTTAAAAGGCAAAAACTGCTTTGTGTTCGGCTCCCGTGCTAACGTACTTCGGATCCGGAGCTGGAGTTGCTGTTGGAATACGACGCTTCGCCTTACCGTGCCGGTGCCGCCCTCTTTCACCGTATAAATGGCGAAGACAGGCCAATTGGTTTCAAGTCGCGAACGCTCACCTCAGCTGAAAGAAAGTACTCTCAAATTGAGCGAGAAGCGTTAGCGCTAGTGTTCGGAGTGTCAAGGTTCCGCGACTACCTTTTGGAACGTGAGTTCACCTTTGTAACAGATCACCGTCCGTTGTTGGGTCTTCTCAGACCGGACCGTCAAACTTCTGTCATGGCAGCCGCCCGAATTCAGCGATGGGCGCTTTTGCCCGGGGCGTACAAATACAAGCTTATCTGTAAGCCTGGCAAACAGATGTTTATCTCGGATGCTCTAAGCCGCTGGCCTGAATCGTTGCAACTGCTGGAAGCAGAAAAAGATGTGACGAAAATGGTGCGTGTCATCGACCAATGGGACCAGCCAGTGGTATCCTGCAAACAACTGCAAGCACTCAGAGCAGCTGACGGTGTTATGATAGCTATATGCAGGTACGTGACTGAAGGATGGCCCTCCGTCATTGAAGGGGGACAGCAGAGAAATGGCGGATGATTGGAAAAGGCGACATGAGCTGTCTGCGGAGAAGGGGTTGTTGTTCTGGGGCAATCGTGTATTGATACCAAGGGCGGCGCGTGAGAAACTCTTGAAGATGATGCATGAGTCTCATCACGGTGTGTCTACAATGAAGACAAGGGCGAGGGCTAGTTTTTGGTGGCCTGGACTAGATAAAGACATTCATAGAATAGTTTTAGACTGTCGGGACTATGTTCAAGCTTTGCCTATGCCCCCTGCACGGAACCCCGTCAGTTGGCCGAGTTCTCGGGAGAAGTGGTTACGGTTGCATGCCGATTACGCAGGGCCTTTCGAAAACAAGATGGTGTTAGGATTTGTGAATGCACACAGCAACTGGATAGAAGCCATTCCAGTATCTCGCGCGACAGCTAATGCTACTGTAGATTCTATGCGAACCTTGTTCAGCCGATTTGGATTCCCCCGCACCATAGGTATGGACAATGGGAGGCCATTTACCGGGTCTGATTTTGCTCAATTTGTGCAGATAAATGGAATCGAGCATATTCGTACCCCGCCTTACCACCCTCACTGCAATGAACTAGCAGAACGTGCCGTAAGAACTATCACGGATGGATTGAAGAGAATGCCTCGAGAAGAGCTAGGCAGAACTCTGGCCAGAATTCTTTGCAACTACAGAAATTCACCACAGGCGTCCGGGTTTTCACCATCCCAACTGCTTCTAGGCTACCGGCTGCGCACTAGACTGGATATGTGTTTTCGGTCAAGGAGCCACGAGATGCGGACAAATCCAGCTGTTGATTCCGCCAGTTGGTACTTCGCCACTGGAGAGGCCGTCTACGTGCGCAACTACGGCGTAGGAGAAAACTGCACACCCGGCAAGGTGAAATCGTCGAGTGGAGCCCGTCTCGTCACTGAAAACGGAGATGGCGTCGTTCGACGTCATGTCGACCAGATGCGCAAACGTTCACCGAACACATATTCAAGCAGAGAACTGCCGACCGCAGAAGAATCGCCTTGTATAACCGCAAAGGCACCGAAATACGAGGCTGGCGACTTTCCGAAAGCCCTGTACCCGAGCTACATAGGTCCCCAAGGATCCGAAAGCCAGTGGAACGCTACGGCTACTAGGGGAAAGGAATGCTGCAGATAACAAGTCTTGCCCGGATGACGCCTCTGCGCATGCGTCTGTTCTCTCTCTTCCTGCTTCTCTCCCTTGGTTTAGATATATTTTCGAGCCTGAAATAAACGGTGTTCTTTTGGTGCCTGTGATACTGGTCTGAGGTTCATCCCGTAGCTGCCGGCCAGGCCTGGGCCGGTAGTACGTAACAGTATGTGAACTCCAAAATTTGCAGGCAGTGAATTTGTGTTCAGACATAGCCTCCCACACATAGGCAGACCACTTAGGGACGTAATTTCTTGTCAGGTCAATTTTCATTATTCGTAATATTCTGGCCAGTGTTGCCAGGTTTGGCTATATATAGCCAAATTGGGCTATAAGAAAAATTTTGGCGTCGACTTGGACGTGTTGACTATGTGGCTATATTTGGGCTGCGGAAAATCTGTGACTTGGCTTTGTTTAGGCTATAAGTGGTGCCCTAATCCACGCTCCAGAGGTGGCTCTGATCGTGTAGAAGCCAATCTCCAAGTCTATGTTTTAGCTGGCTGAGCCGGCCGCGTGGCTGTGCGTGTGTGCATGCGCGAAATGACCCCGCCCCCCTCCCCCTTCCGTCTCTGCGCCTTTGTCTGAGCTAGTGGCTTTGATCTTTTATGCACTTAAACTTACACCCCGCTTGGCCGTTGGGCACCCGATTCCCAGGCATCGGGATGAACCTGATATCGATGAACCTCATTCTCCTAATATCGAAACATGTTTGCCACGATGACATCAGTGCAGAACGTCACATGAACTTCACCCACCGTGTTAGCTTAGCATGTGAGGTGGCGCGCTGCTGGCTCGAGGACGCGGGTTTGATTCCCGCCACGGCAGCTGCATTTCGATCAAGGCGAAATGCAGGAACACCAGTGTACTTAGATCTAGGTGTACGTTAAAGAACCCGAGGTAGCCAAAATTATTCCGGAGTAGCCCACTGCGTCATGCCTCCCAATCATATCCTGGTTTTGGCGCGTAAAACCCCAGCAATTATTAGAGATTTTTAGAATAGGAACCTCAAACGTTTTGGGGTCCCAAAAAATAATGTCGAAGCCACTGCGCGTGCGCAAGACGCAAACTGGTTTTGGGGTTTCCGTCGGGCACGCTATTTCATCGATTTAGCGTATGGTAGCCACCATAATTTAGCGGGAGCCCCAAAAGCTGCCCCAAAGCTTTCGTTAACAAACATGGCGGCCCCCATCGAAGTGACGGCTCTAACCTAGCACCAAACTGGGCTCGATTCGTGGTAACGCCTGAAGTTCGTAAGCTAGGAGACGTGATTGCGGTTATCACTTTTTATTGCGATAGCAATTATATAGACACTTCAACTAGATTTCTGCCGTCGGTGTCGCCGTCGTCGTCGCCGTCGCCGTGAGGTTCCCTAAAGATAAAATCTTCGCCGCGCGCCGTATGCCCGAGCGGAAGCGTGCGGGGACGCGCGCTATCACGGAGAGCGAACGCACTCACTCTCCCACGCGCAAGCAAGGAAGCGGGAAGCCAGCGCCGGAGGGAGCGGGGGGGGGGGGGCGCACTTCTACTCTGCCAGCAACCGCGCTCGTCGCTCGCGCGCACCGTCTCTTATCTCCACACGGCTCTGACCTTTACGCGCCGTGCATTCGCCGCTCAGTTTTCGTTGAAGCGATAGACCGTACGTACAGCGGTGAGCACTGTTAGGGTGAACACGCGAGCGCGTGGCCGACGGCACTATCAGCGCCGCGTAACAGCCATCGTTGGAAACATTGCACATGCGCAGCATGTGCTTTGCGAAACACTCTTTCCACCGCGCGCATCACGTCATCGATACGCTTGTTCGTCGTCTGCTAGCCGCATTTTTTGCTCGCTGAGCTGATACCTTCTGCATTTCAAGGTCCATCTGGATTGAAGATTGGCGCGTGAAGGAAAAAAGTGAGTGTAAGAGGGATAATTATTAAACTTTTTATTCAAGAAAATTGCACTTTTGCAATTCAAGTTAAACAAGACCATGAGAACAAATATAAAAACATGAGCAAATCTAATAGCGAGTCATGTGACCACTTACAGCAACGACTGCAGCTATTCTGGACGGTAACGAGTCGTAAAGTGATCGAACATATTCCCGATCGGCTTTCAGCCTTTCCCACTCGTTGCTGACTTGCGCCCACAACTGGTCCGAAGTCGCGGAATAAAGGGGCTTCCTTGCCAAAGAAGCTTTCAGACGGCCCCACACGTTTTCTATCACATTCAGGTCCGCTCCTTTCGGAGGCCATTCCAGTAGCTGCATGTGCTGCTCCGCCTGGAACTCCTTGACAGCCCGCGCCGTGTGTATCGGTGACCGGTCCTGTTGGAACAGGTAATCACCGTCTGGGAATAAACTGCTCGCATATGGCAACAGCACATTGTTCAAAATGTTGCAGTATTGTTCCGACGATAAGTGTCCACGTATACGTTGCAGGGGCCCTAAACCATATCTTGAAACAGCACCCCACACGTTCACACTCGATCTCCCACTGGCAGAAACACCTTGCACGTTGTCCGGGTCGTTCCTGCGTGGCATTGTGACGTTAACTAAAACAATTGCTTTTCAAAGCAGGAAGTTTGCCTCACCAATCTTTGGTCTTGTCGCGTCGAAAACGTCGACTCATCCGAAAAGATGACGCGACCCCACTCTTCTGATGTCCATGCTTCGTGCAGCTCAGCGAACTGCCGTCGTGCGTCCTTGTTTGCCGCCGTTAGTAGTGGCTTCTGCGCTGCGACGCGACTGCGAAGGCCCGCAGTACGCAGGCGACGTCGAACAGTGGTGTCCGAAACGTCCAAATCCAAGTCCTCGCGTATTGCTGGGGCTGGCAAGAAAGGGTTACGAACAGCAGCTGCAACTATGAGGGTGTCTTCATCGTCTGTGGTAGCTTTAGGGCGGGGCGCGCGGGGTGCATCCTGAATGCGACCTTCATACTTGTAGGCTTGAATTATCCTGTTCACAGTCTTCAGGGGCCTATTAACTAAAGCGCCAATATACCGCTAGAAATAACCTTTCAGGGAAAGATCGACAATTGAGCGCCGTTCATCATCGGGAACCCTAGCCATAATAAGATCTGGCGACAGAATGAACGGCTGCGAAAGATGTTTGGTTGTTTTATATACGGCGTTGCATGCACAACAACTTTGAAGGGAACGAATAGACACGCCCCCATAGATATACAAGTTTTTTTGTCTTGTTCTGTTCAAGCACAGATGTTTAAAGAAATCTTAAAATGCAGGATGCATGGGCTTAGAAAACAAAAATGCGGCTAGCAGACGACGAACAAGTGCATTCATGACGTCATGCGCGCGGTGGAACAATTATTTCGCGGAAGGCGTGATGCGCATGCGCAATGTTTCCAGTGATGACCGTAACGGGGCGCTGACAGTGCCGTCGGCCACGCGCTCGCGTGTTCACCCTAACAGTGCTCACCGCTGTACCTTCGCCCGCTGCTTGCTGCCAGCGTTTTCACAATCGTTGTCTGCAGTCATCCTGTGTGATCTACGCATGTTTGTTTGTGCGCGCTCGCACCACGCTTGTTCATTCAGTTAGTAATAGCCGGGCCACATTTTCCAACGCACGCTACACATGCAATGCTGCCCGGATCGGCAGTGCAGCGCTACAGGTGTGTCCCTTCGCACGCGCTGCCCACGGGAAGCGCTTCTCATCAACACCACTGTTTCACAGGCGCCTTCTCGTGGTCATCGAGTCACTCATGTCGGTCTACTTACGGCGCAGCACACCTGCTTACTTAATCAGCTCATGTTTACCACAATTCATATTGCTACCAAAGCCGCTCACCTTACTTCGTATGGCATTGCTGTGTTGCTATCGCATTCATTGCTTCGCCCTTAGGGCGAAACTGTGACATTTTTCTCAACTAACATGTGTAAAGAAACCAGGTTGATGTAAATCGAAACCATATAGGTAGTGTGTGTCCCAGCTAATCCGGGCCAAGCTAATTGAAAAAAAAAACGAAAAAAACGAGAAGACAAGATAGGACGATGAGACAAACAACGCGAAATGTCGTAGGGCAGAAGACTTGTTTTAGCTCATAAAAAAGAAGCCCCGAGCACGTCGCCGTCACAGATCGCTGGACAGCCGAACTTCTACGCCGTAGGCAGAGATGACGTGAGAGATCGATGATGCTAAACATTATTTTGCGTTCACGACAGCTAAAAAGCAGCGTTCGTGGTTAATATTACTGTAAATAACTAAAAATAATAACTTAGCACTATGTCATAAAATAGGAACAATGATATCGTCCTGATGGAAACACTGATGGAAACGTCCCTCAGGAATGGAAGACAAGCCGTCTGGTGCCACTCCTCAAACATGGCAAGTCACCCCTAGAGCTCACGTCATACCGCCCAATCGCACTGGCAAGTTGCGTAGGGAAGGTGATGGAACGCATGATCCTTGCCAGATTGGAGTGGTACCTGGAACGCCACAAAGTTTACCCAAACGCTATGGCCGGTTTTCGACGTCTCCGTTGCTCTATTGATAATGTCATCGATCTGGTCACTTATGTCCAGCATCAAAAGAGATTGAAACGGTTATCTGTCGCCATGTTTCTCGACGTAAAAGGAGCTTATGACAATGTTGCTCATGACGCCATACTTAACGCTCTTGAATCGGTCGGCCTTGGTGGCCGAATCTACCGGTGGACCCGCAACTATTTACACATGAGGCCCTTTTTATTGCGATAGCAATTATATGGACACTCCAAAGCAGATTTCTGCCGTCGGCGTCGCCGTCGCCGTCGCCGTGAGGTTCCGTATGACGTCAATGGAGATGAAATCGTCGCCGCGCGCCGCCGAACGCTGTATGTGCGAGTGAAACGGCGCGAGGGACGCGCGCTTTCACGGGGAGTGAACGCACGGCGGAGAACAAACGCGCGTTCTGTGCCGTGCTCGCTTAAGGGCTGCAGAAGTAGGCGTCTCTTTCCTCCTTTACAATCACCATATATGTAGAGCAAACGCGCCTTCTTCTGACGCACGAAAGGCCGTGGGGGGGGGGGGGGGGGGCAGGGAAGGGAGGCGACGTTTAGCTGCGGCACCAAGTGCCTATTTATATCAGAGGCTCCGGCAACAGTCACCAACGCCGCACGCATTTTGTGCGAACGCGGGCAAAACGCCGACGGCGTCGACAACAGTGCTGTGTGTTGCCGGTGCTGCTGCATGACCAAGTTTGTACAGCGGATAAAACTACCATCCTTACTCCGTATAGCTCTCTACTAAGTTGCTATCGCAATTGATGCTTCGCCTTTCGGGTGAAACTGCGACAACTTTTTTGTGCAGACCGATGACGGTCCGACCTCACAACACTACACATACCGCGGTGTTCCCCAAGGTGGCGTCTTGAGCCCGACACTATTCAACCTTGTTCTTGTCGGTCTCGTGGAACTTATACCAAGTGCTGTCCAGATATCAATGTACGCCGATGACATCTGCGTGTGGACGTCAGGTGTAACACGTCCTCAGGTGCGCGCGAGGCTTCAAAAAGCCGCGACTTCAATATCAGCGTATCTTAGCGAACAAGGCCTCCAGATTTCACCTGAGAAATGTGCGCTGGTCGCGTTTACGCGGAAGCCAATGACGTCCTACGCCATATCCATCAATGGGCAAGACATCTGTTACGCCAGGACGCATACATTCTTAGGGGTGATCATTGATCGAGACCTCAGCTGGAGTCCTCATGTGGCCTACCTGAAGAAACGCCTAACGGCCATTTCACACATTTTAAGTTTCTTGGAGGAAAAACATGGGGAACGTCAGTACACGCTATGTTACAACTCTACAGGGCGCTGTTTCTCGGATATCTGAGGTACAGCTTACCTGTACTGAGCAATACCTGCAGAAGCAACATCCGCACAATCGAAAGTGCTCAGGCACAGGCACTAAGGGTTTGTCTTGGATTGCCACGATGCACATCGACAGCGGAAACAATTGCAATAGCACACGATTACCCATCGCGAACTCATATGACATTGGAGGTGATGAGAGCACACATCAGGCACATTGCCCGCGCCCCTTCCCATCACCCCGCCACGCGGGCGAAAGACCGACCCAATGCCTCCTTTTGCCAGGTGGTATTGTCGTACCGTGACTGCCTCCCTCAAGATTATACGCCTGCCGAGAGGCTGCTATCACCTCCTTGGTGTTTGGCTCGCCCACAAGTTCGACTCTCGGTACCAGGGATTCAAACGAAAGCAGGACTCTCGTCACCAGCTCTCAAGCAGCTATCTCTACTCATGCTGCCCGAGACATACAAGGACCACCTTCACATTTACACTGATGGCTCGACAACTCTTGACGGATCTACAGGAGCTGTGATCTTCCCCGAAAAAGCCGTGACCTATGAGTTTAAAACTTCTCACCGGACAACCCGCCGTGGTTGCTCAGTGGCTATGGTGTTGGGCTGCTGAGCACGAGGTCGCGGGATCGAATCCCCGCCACGGCGGCCGCATTTCGATGGGGGCGAAATGCAAAAAACACCCGTGTACTTAGATTTAGGTGCACTTTAAAGAAGCCCAGGTGGTCTAAATTTCCGGAGTCCCCCACTACGGCGTGCCTCATAATCAGAACTGGTTTTCGCACGTAAAACCCCATAATTTAATTATTTAATTTCTTCTCACCGGACAACGCAGACGGCTGCGGAGCTTGCTGCACTTCGCATCGCCCTTCATATGCTTCATGAAGATTTACCACGAAAATGGAGTATATTTACTGATTAGAAGGCACCCCTGCAGTGTCTGCTATCCGCTCTGCATCGTGGACCACACGACCAACTTGTGCTTGAAATAAGGCTGATATATCACCAACTAGTAGAAAAAGGACATGACAGTACTTTTCAGTGGCTTCCAGGCCACTGCGGCATCATGGTCATTGAACATGCCAATGAAGCTGCTAGGAGGGCTCACGAAAATGCTGTGAAGGAACCCATTCCACTTTCAAGAACCGATGCAGCCGCAACGCTTCGTATACTCGCGCGTGATGCCACTCGATCCATGAGGAGCACGCCAGGTTTCCGGTATACTCGACTGCACCGCTTGGATCCATACATCCGACTACATATTCCATCTGGACTTTCCCGAATCGCGACAACTGCTCTCTGCCGACTGTGGCTTGGAGTATCTTTTACGAATGCGTTTGCTTGCCGCATCGGAATGGCTGACAGTGCTACCTGTAATAGTTGCGAGAGCGAGGAAACAATCGAACACATCTTGTGTCATTGTCCCCGCTACAGCTCCCAGAGACAGACGCTCGTGACGACGCTGGCGCGCCTCGACGACCGGCCGCTTTCTGAGCAGACGATCTTAGAGTGCCGGCTGACGCGGTCTTCACACCAGAAGGCGATGAGCGCACTGCTGAGGTTCCTCCGGACAAGCGACCTTCTTGACCGACTGTGACACTCCTGAGTTCCTTTGTGTGTGTGCGTGTGTTTGCGTTTTTTTTTCTGATCACCCTCTCTTTCTAAGCGTGTGCATTTTTCTTTATCTTTCTGTCTCCCCTTACCCCTTCTCCAGTGCAGGGTAGCAAACTGGATACCTACCATCCGGTTAACCTCCCTGCCTTTCTCCATCTCATTTATCTCTCTCTCTGATATCGTCCTCTGCAGCGGTTCGCTGGAACTTAAGAGCTTCCTAAGCCAACCAAAAAGTGTTCTCTGCAAGCATAATGTCGCTGTTGATGTCAACGGCCGACTGTCACGGCGGCACGGACATGCAAATGGTTATATTTGGCAACGAAATTTTTTGCACTTTTTTGTGTTGGGCTACATTTGCGCTACAACTTCTCCAGCTTTTGGCTACGCCACCTCGTCAGACCTGACAACACTGATTCTGCCTGGTATCTAATGTACATGAATGAAATTTTCTGCTTAAATAACCAGATTATGTGGCGAAGTCAGAATCTTCATATAAGTGAAGAAAGTAACGGCTTTCTCGTTCTCATTTTCGTAAACACTGTTTTTCTTAGCCTAAACAGAGAGATGAAGATGTAAAATCGCGTGGTATGTTGCATGCCATGTTGATGCTGCATCCTGGATTTTTAAGTCAACTCGCCGTTCACTTCACGAGTGCTTTTCGTTGTCTGCGACAAAGCAACCGTCTAGACCAAATAAGTGGGAATTTTCACAAACGTTAGTGCTAAAGCCACTTCCGTACAGCTCCATATATTATCACGTCGTGGTGACTGCGTAGATCAAGGTCGAGCCAAAACAGTGCGTCTGGAATCTAACTCTTCACTGGGCGAACGTGTGCCCAGAAAAGAAAAAAAGTTGCACTCAAAGCACAACGTCTGCGGTGAGCACAGTCGTGGATTGTCGAAACCTGATCAACGGGTCGAGTCCGCTGGCTATTTATACAGGGTATTTCTACGGAGACTTCAAGTTATGTGCAAAAATAATTGGAAGGTTCCTTCGGAGACATGCCGCCAGTGGTGGGGACGACGGGGTGATGGCTGATATGGGGTAATAAGGCTGCTAATGATGACGCTATGTATGGCAGCGCTATTCATGCATCATATCTTGCACAACATGAAGTTGGCAGCCTGTATGGCAAAAATAAGAGCTGGCTATCTTTTACCCACCTTAATGCAGTCTACCCGAAATAAAGAAGAACAGATTTTTCCCCTCAACCCTTGGTTTGGCATTGCTTCTGACAAACTTATCATGGCAGAAACGTGGCATCAATGCATGACTTAAGCATCAATGCTTAAGTCGCGCGGCAACACAGGCACAATTGCACATGAGGAACAAAGGAACAAATCAACATGAGGAACATAGGCGCAGGACACACAGGCACAATTGTACTTGAGGAACTAAGAAAAATGAAGCCAAAAATGCGTCTCTCGCAAAAAAAGGAAAATAAAAGGGTATGTCTGAAACACAACGCTCAGTAAGCTTACAGAAGCATTGCTTCAGTCAAACCACCTTTAAAAGAAGCTACTGAGGAGTGTCGTTCAATTATTTTGATAAAATCCTTATTCTCGATCGAAAGTATAGGTATTTCATATTTCAGACTTTGTTCATCGTAATTTGCTCTCAGTTTTGGTACTCTACATTTTATTGTTCTAAGATCAAAATTCCGATTCATTACCATGAACGATACTAGCTTTCCGACTATGACGGTCATTTTTATTTCTGTATGCATGTAGGTCGGAAGCTTGGGTTTGTAAAGCTGGTCTACCCTCAATATTCCGTGGCAGTCTCGGAACGACGGTGTGCTTACGGTATGTTTTAAGCCTTCTAGAGCTCTAAATGACTTTTCTGTGCTACAAAATTGTTTTCAATATTTGAAGCACTAGTGGTACCCCATATCAGGAGACAAAATAAATATGAGAACGAATCATTGAAAAGTAAAGAATAGCTCTGAATTTCCTGGGAATTAAATTTGATATTTTCCATAATGCTCTTATTACTCTGCTTAGTTTTCATTTCAGGTAATTTGTGTTATCCTTCACAAGTTTTCGTGAAAAAAAATACCTAGGAATTTAATAGATTCCACACGCTCTATCACGCTATTACGAAAATAGAAAGAAACATTGTTAGCGATGATTTTACGAGCTCTAAAAAGGACGTACTTTGTTTTATTTGTATTACACTCTAAGTCATTTCTATCTAGCCATTCAGAGAGTTAACGCTGCGTATCGAAGTATTTTTTGTGTGTATGTGGGATAGAGGCTATATCATTTATGTACTGAAGAAAAAGCAGTGGTCCTAAGATCAAACCAGGTGTTAAAAACTAAGCTCTACGGAATTTTTAAAGATCGTCTGTGGCAGATAGCATATTTTCTATCATTGAGCTGGGTTATTAGATCAAGCAGACATTAGTAGCACGAGAAATCAAAAAACAAATTAACCTAAATGACAAAAATTCACTAATTATCTTCTTAATTAATTATTTTACGACACATATTGCGATTTACGAATTGTAGCCGGTGAGCTTGTCACGCGTATCCACTTAGAATGAATTTCAAGAATGACAACACTTTGGAGATATGCTCCATCAAACTCGCCGTAAAAATGCACAGTTGTTCCACTTACTTTTATACCAAAATGCTGTTTTATACATCGAAGCACAAAAAGAAGAGAAAAACTGGAACACCCATGTATTTCGTCCCACACTTTGGGAAATAATATCTCGAATCTGGTGTTATTCTGCAAATTCATTTCAAGTGTATGCATCTTGCAACCTCACCCGCTACAAGTCGTAAACTGCGATATGTTTCGTCAAATAATCACCTCAGAAGTTCATTAGTCAATTTTTCGTAATTAGTTGAAAATGTGTTTCGATTTCTCGCGCTGCTAATGTCCGCCTCTTCGAATAACCTAGCTCAACGATAACAATTATGCTACCTGTCACAGGCGATTTTTAAAATTTTAGTAAAGCGTAATTTTGACCGCTCGGTAGGCTCTATGTTTCAGAAGGCTGAGTCATATGTCACACAGTTTTCGATCTTTTAGTTACCTTTCCATAAGTTCAAGGGCTCGCCCTCGTATGCCCTATCTAGGAAGTTTACTTAGCAAGATGTGATGTTTGACGGAATCAAAGGCTTTCTTCATATCGAGGAATAATTCAATTATTAGTAAGTTTTGTTCAGTGTTTTCTATAAGCCATTCTATAACATACAAAAGTGCTAATTCAGTCGATTTCGTTTTTTGGAATCCAAATGTATGGTGAAATTAACTTTAATTTCACTAAATAGTCCGAGAGATGACAAAAAAAAAACAAGTTCCATAACTTTCGAAAAAATACCTAGCACTGATATCAGCCGGCAATTGTAGAAATCATTGTTCGCACCTGCCTTGCGAATAACACTTATCCGGGCTAATTTGAGCTCAACCGGGAACCGCCCGTCTTGAAGCAAACAGTTGCATACATGAGTGAGCGGGAAAGCAATCATGGTAGCAACCGCTTTAATTGATTCAGCTTTAAACTCAGCAAGACCTGCTGCACTGCTACTGTTCAAGGAGTTAATGATTCCCATCATTTCCGCCTCACGCGTAGGTTCTGCGAAAGCAATCTCTCTTACTCGTATATGAACGTAATACATGTGATCACTTGCTCGTGTCGTGGGGTTCTTTAATTTACCGGAAGATAAGAAGTACTCAATAAACCTATCCAGCAGCTCAGTTATAGAAAGGTTACTTCGTCGATAGTGAATTCTTCCGGTAACCTATCAATGCTGCATGTACCACAAACCTCATTGTCGGCTTTCTAGAATCTATGTTGATCAGTAATATTGATAAAATTGTGCAAATAACAGTCATCTTTAGCCTTTCTGATTTTGGAATTCAATTTATTTTAAGATTTCTCGTATTTTTTGAATTTGTCAGCATCCTTTGTTTTCAGAAACTCCAAGTATAACATTTTATTTTTGTATGCTCTTATAAAGTGCCGAAGATATCCGCGGCTTTCTTGCATTTTTATGCTTTTTCCAAATGCGGAGTGGAAATGCGCGATCACAGAAATGGAACATTATCCTGCGAAAGCGAGAAAAAGAAGATGCTGCATTACTGTCACTAACCACCTCAGACCAGTCAGTGCGCATAATCACAGATATAAACGTATTTATTGTTGATTCGTTAACTTTTCTTGATCTAATCGACGTTTGCGATACGCCGCGACTCGCACAGCAGTACAAGATGCAAAAAATAGGTAAATGGTCGTTTGCATCGACAGATAGAACGCCGGAATCAAGTTTTTCAATTCAGAGCCGACCACGCCATGCAACATCACCCTACAAAATGGTGCCGCCTTCAGTAGACAATTCTCGCCGTGATCACATGCCTTCAGCAAAACAGGCATCATCTGAGGCGTAAGCTCCACGATTATCCTTTTTTGGATGCACTTCCACGTGCCGGGACATGACCTTGATTACAGCGATGGTCATCCGACTCCCCGATGAGCGAGTGGAGGAGCCGCATTGTCTGTTTGGGGGGTAGCCCAGCAGCAGCCTCCACAGAACACAGCTCGGCAGCACAGGTCACCTCTCGCACAGGCTGCATGAATGTTCCAAAGATCTTGATCAAGATCAGCTCAGCATAATTGTGGAAGTGTTGCGGCTGCCTCTTGAACAATTCAGCGAAGGCTCTTAAGGCAGCTACTTTTATAGGCACCACTTGTCCTTCGAGATCCTTGGTCGTAGCCGGGACAGTTGCCGTCGGCATACGAGCCACAGTTTTCTGACCTGCGCCCGAAGCGTCGACTGGAGCAATACTGATGGTACCACGGTGTTTGCTCTTTGGCGTCGGCGGCAATGGCGGCGGATGCGGCCGCTGCTGGAACTCCGGGCTGCCTCGACTGTGGGCCGCGACCGTGGAAGTTCTCGGCTGCTGCTCCTTGTCCCAGGAACTGCCGTTCTTCAGCTTGCTGGTAACCTGCTTGGCAATGCGCTCCTGCTCCATACGCCGGCTTGCTTCACGCGGGATGTGCGCGTAGTCCGAGTACTTCCTTCGGCGGACGGCGGCAGCTTCGGCCACCTTGCGCTGGAAGGGCTACTTGTCGGCGGCGCGGAGAGGACGCCACAGCTTTGCCAGGCGGCTGCTGAGGCGCCCGTTGCCTTCGTTCACGTTCGTGGCGGCCACCGAACGCTTTTTCTCCTGCGTGCACTGCATGAAAGCGTTAGGTGGCGGGGGAACACGTGATCGCAGCTTGTAGCAGTGTTGCACCTCAATGCGCAACGATTCACCCACCATACCGGGATGAAAAGCCACAGGAAGGGTCATCGCTGCTGCTGCTGCACAGCCTCGGACACGTTGCGGTGGTTCTTTGCTGCAGCGGACCCAGGGGCAGGCGACGATGGCTGGCCTTTGCAGGTTTGCGGAGCCGGAGAGACCCGTTCTCGAAGAACGAGCTGCCCGATAGGAGTCGTCGTCTTTGTCTCGCGCAGAAGCGCACGTAATAATAATAATGATGATGGTAACGACGATGAAGATCCCCATTTATGGCGCGTGCTCACTAATGAAATGTGCAGATATTTGGGCGGCAGGACGAAGTTTACGAAGAAATAACTAAAATGTTATTCTAAGAACAGAAACAAAAAAAAGGAAGACTATACCAAAAACAGGTGAAACGAGTGTAGTACATATGTGAGCAATCTGACTAATTGAAACTAAGTTATTAAATACTTATTTATGAAGGGAATAAAAAGCTAAACAGTAAATAATGTCCGAGATTCACTGAAATTAAATACAGTGAAATAAATTATGTACAGAGAAGTTGTGTGAAGCTACACAGATTTGCGCGGACTTGTTTCTTTAAAAAAATCACCGACGATTACGAAACTCCGTAATGCGAAATTTGAGCGCTCTGCTATACGTGTCTTAATTTCGCGATGCATTGAGGCATCGCAGCGATCACCGCACCGACTGCCAGAGCCGCGACGCGCGAAGCAATACTATGTAGACCGACCACACGGTTGCCGAGCTTATGCCACCTTAATATGCCGCGAACGCCATGCGTGAAGGCCAGCTTTCTGCTACTTCTATCAGCGGAGCTGCTGTAGGTCGAGGCTGCGCTGTCCGTCTGTCCACCGCTGTCACGCATCATCCATCTCAATCATCACCCATAATCGCATGAAAACCACTAGACAAGAAACAATCTCTGAAACCCCCCCAAAATCACAAAAACTCCCAGATAATCACACAATCATCATTTTGATGATTTTGACATGGGTCATTGCACGTGTTGGCCTCCATGACGACACGAAATCTGTTCACACCTGTGGTCATGGGCTACTCACGATTTAGGAGCTTGTTTTCACAGCCTTGTTGTATTCACTTTTTTAAATAATTCTACTTTTGATGAAGGCCGGACCCCGGCCGAAACGTCACTAAAGTCTTGTTATGTTTTTCTTACGAGCTTATTTTTTTACTATATATATATATATATATATATATATATATATATATGAGCGTGTGTGAGATGTGGTCGCGCTATGGTAGTCGCCACCCTATGGCCTCCCCTGAAAGGAGGCTTTAAGCCCTGTCCGAGGGACGCCGACGACCCAGCTGTGGAAGAAGACAACGAACGCGTGAGCAGTGGTTTTGCTTACGCACACGAAAAATCCACGTAACTCTAGCCATATACAGCTTCGTCGTAAAAGCTGTTTTGTTTCTTGACATTTGTTTGTGGGCTGTCATTCTCAAAATTCCGAGCAGTCTCTTTGTAAAAAATGTAGGACAAGGTATGAGAAATTTACTGATAGAAGAACTTTAGTGCCGTATAGAATGTATAAAGCAATTTTCGCTCTCGGGAAGCCAACGCCGGCGTCGGTGCCGGGAATATCTGCGACACGGGGCGCTTAACGCTGCGTTAAAATTGCGTCCTCCGCGTGTGCGACCGAAATGTGTCGCCCAAGGGAGATCGGTGCTCGCGCCAGGCACGGTCACGAGACGAGGTGCACGCGACGCAGAGGAGCAAAGAACCCAGGGTACCCCGACGTGGTAGACTGGAATGCACACCATAAAAACATTCGCGTGAGGAAAACGATAAAGCTGGGCCAACTGTGACCTCCCGGGTGTTCCGATTTATCACTATCCTTTCATCTTCCTCTTTCAAGTTCGTTAGTGTTGCGCTGCAAAATGGGCACTCCAAAAAAGTAATCGAAAAGAAGAAACTGCGTATAGCATACGCGGCTGTTGGCTCTCCTGCGCATCAGTAATTATGCGCTAATTGAGTGGCGGGTCGTGTCTGCGGTGCCGACAATCTTCAATAGTTAAGGGTAAGAGAGAGATTACAGAGGTGTTTAGCAAGAGGGCGGAGCCTTCATGCAGTGTTTGAATTTGTCGCATTCGCATTAAGCATCTGCCGGCGTTATCCATTAGTTTGTATAGGCCACGTCGCTCGCAAGTTAACTTGTAAAACAAGGTGCGTCTCAATACAATTTTGTTTTGTAAGCTTTGTTGGCGCATGCCATTACTTCCTGAAAAAAAAGAAAAAAACTTCTCTACCGGAACGAGTTAAGCAAACGAGAAGAAAATACAAGAATTAAACAGTGATTTAAGTTTTATATTGTCACGTAGTAGTGACGGTAGAGAAAACAGTCACAAAACTGTGTATGACGAAACTGGTTGTTTATTGGGCGAACCTGTGCCCACAAAAGCAAGCTACACTCAAAGCAAAACGATAGCGGCGAACACAGTCGGCGATCGTCGAAAATCTGATCAGCGGCGAAACGCGTCGGCTTTTATACCTGAGTCATCGAAGCTTCCAGATTAATCCCTGATGCCCGCGTGTCTTCCAGAAAGTTCTAGACAATTCGCGTCGGTCATACAATCAGATAACATAAGCGTCAGTGAAGACAGGCAACGGAAAGAAGCATCGATAACGTTCTAGAAACTTCCGATACAGGCGCGTCCTGCGCCGAGCGATAACGCTTAACGTTTGTGAGCCGGTGAAGAGCGGTCACCGGTAAAAGATAAACAAGTACACGTGGCAATATACATAGATGTAAAATTAAGCAAGTCTTCCTCCCCGTATTAGAGGCCTTCGGCTGACGTTCTCGAAAATGGTTGCTTTAGGAGCCATTGTAGTCTTCCATCGTTATGCCTCTCTTTACAAGCTTACTCGCAAGCTAAGAGTGGACAAAGGTGATGTCCGTCACACTGCATCTCAAGACACAAAAAGAAACTAATACACAGACTCCGCGCGCTGCTCATTTTGAGTCGCGTCTGTGGCGCGGAATGTCATCACTATAGGCCGGGTTCTTAGGCACCATCAATGCATGTTGTAGGCGCTTAAAATAGGCACATGAAGCCTTATATTAGACGCGATCATAGGCATAGGCGGAAAGTTTTCATTTTTTTGGGGGGGCTGGGGCCCGACCAGCTTTCCGAACCCTACCCATGTATGCATATATATATATATATATATATATATATATATATATATATATATATATACAGTGAAGTAGACGCGCGTATGAAGCGGTTTATTGACGTTTCGGCCGGGGTCCGGCCTTCATCAGAATACAATGCTTGGCGTCAGTACAGTTTATATACATGTGCATATCAACCGAATGAAGATATGTTTACAGGAAAAATGATAAAAATGAGCGAACAAAATGCGTGTAGATTGTACAAAGGACAGCTGATTCGTGTATAAACAGATGGCGTTTGCAAACGCACTGTGAAGTCATTAACCACATCGCCAAGGAACGTCCTGAAGTCAGCAGAATCTATGCCACTCTCATACTACCAAGGACAAGGAACCGCCGACGAGGGTACCCCAGTGCCACATTCGTACGTTTCTTTAACCAAGAAGCGTGTTATTTCAACACCCTGCTGAAAAAATTCTGCAGTCGCTCTCGACTAGTATTTTTCCTAGACCATGGGTTCGAATGGCTGCCCCCGCACCGCGTGCTGGCAGCTGATGGTTTACACCCGAACTTCGAAGGCGTCTCGCTCATGGCTTCACATTCGGCACCTCTGTTACAAACCATCCAGTGCTACGTACCATTCTTGGTTAGACAGTGCACCCAGCATTCCGCCTTGAATTGCACTAAGGAACCATGCGTTGAAGGCCCATCTTCTGACCCGGCGCCATTGATGAGACAGACAACGAATGGTAGTCCCTCTCAAAAGGAATCATCACCCCACAATCGAAAGACACAGGGCCATCGCAAGAAGGCTGCTTCAAAGAATCGCCGAAAGAACGCCGCAGCGACAGCTTCGTCAGCTGAACAGTCGCCTTCAGCACAGGACGCTCCAGGATCCTCTCCGAAAGGTCCCCGCTACGAGCTTCGCAGAGCCCACACGAAAGCCATGGATGACGCACCGGCGAATTGACTAAAGACTGTGTCTCCCGGTAACAACATTACTTATCTCTGTTCAAATGAATTCCTAAGGCTAATGAAGGTTACAGAAAAAAGAATTCGCAATGTTCTACATGTAGACACTCTAAATACCTACCTAGCTGCGGCTGTTGCACCAAAGGGTCTCCGTATCATTGTAAAACCAGCTCTGTCGGACATCTCTGAGCGCAATATAGCTAGATGGGATAGCATACTAACAAATGCTTCACTACAACTCACCCGTGTCGTGTTGGATCACTATCGCTCTTCCAGTAAGAAATTCATGAACCAAGAAAGTCAAATTGCGGCGAGCTTAAACTTGTCCTCTAGCCAATCCGCCGCACTAGAGGCATTCGCATCCAAAAAATGGAATGAAATCTACGCATTAAAAGCCAAGAAACTGTCCCGTGACCGTGTTGTGTGCGCTTCTGAAAGCCAGGACAAGGTATTCAACTCCGCCCCTTTTCAAACTAAACCTCTAGAAGTACAATCCGGTACTTCTTCGTCATCCTCTGTTAGTAGGTTTTCCCATCAGGAGCAGAATAATATTGTTAATATTTCGGACATTATGCTAACAGCTGATGAGTGCAGTGTTCTACGTCGTGGTCTTAATTTTTGTCCAGCAACAGGTGGACATAGTGAATTTCAACTACTGAAAGATTTGGATAATTTCGCCCGTAACTTACGCTTGCGCGAATACTTCCATGACCGGCCCAATTCAAGCGATTCGAAACACGCGTTACCTTCTGGCAAGCACAGGGTTCCTCCCTCACAGCGCGATAGATTTTTGGACATGTATATCAAAGCAGTACAACGAGACGTTCTGCAATTGTATCAAAACCAAGCACCCTTCCGCCGCAACTTGTCCATCAACGAAACGAAAGCCCTGGATACTCTGGCATCTCGCAATGACATCGTCATTAAGCCTGCTGACAAAGGTGGTGCCGTAGTCATAATAAACAAGTCCGATTACGCCGCAGAGGCCCACAGACAGCTAGCAGATGCGACGTTTTATAAACGCCTTGATCGTGACCCCACTGAGCAATACAAATCTCTGGTCAAAAGCACGGTGCTAGATCTCGTCAAAAAGAAAAAGGTGCCTGACAATGCGGTATATTCTCTAATTCCACTAAGTCCTGTCGCTGGTCGTTTTTACCTTTTACCTAAAATACATAAGATAAACAACCCAGGTCGTCCCATCATTTGTGGTATAGGTACAGTCACAGAAAATTTGTCCAGCTACGTAGATTCCCTGATGAGTAATATCCCAGCTACGTTTCCTTGTTACGTAAGAGACACTACCGACTTTCTGTCAGATATAATCGATCTCATTATTCCTCAAGGTTCTCTTTTGGTCACACTTGATGTTGCTTCTTTGTATACTAACATTCCTCATTCAGATGGCATCATGGCAGTCGTCAATTGCTACGAAGCAGTAGCACCCGAGAAACTCATCGATAGTGACACATTGGCAACTTTGCTAACCCTTATTTTAGAACTGTATAACTTCGAATTTGAAGTACAGCACTACGTCCAAGTTAGTGGGACGTCTATGGGTACGCGAATTGGACCCAACTACGCGAACATATTTATGGGTCATCTAGAAGATAAATTTTTGCTAACTAGGACATTAAAACCCTTTTATTACAAACGCTACATTGACGATGTTTTTCTGATTTGGTCTCATGGTGAACAGGAACTGCTTTCTTTCATATCTGACTTTAACAATGCCCATCCATCCATATCATTTTCTCACACGTATTCTGCATCTACTATTAACTTCCTTGACGTCAGCGTTTCATTGCTAAATGATAAACTATCTACTGCCCTATACAAAAAGCCGACAGATAGATGTCAATATTTGCACTTTGATAGCAGTCACGTAAACATTGCAAGACGAGCATTCCTTATAGTCAAGCCTTACGTTTTAAAAGAATCTGTTCTGAGCAATCAGAGTTTCAAAAAAATTGCGGTACCTTTAAAAACGCTTTAGTAAACAAAATTACCCCCCACAATTAATTGACGATGCAATAAAACGCGCAGACGTGCATGACCGAAGGATGCTTCTTTGCACTGCGAACAAACTAACTCCCTCACCTCAGACAAATCTTGTCCTAACCCATACTGCGTCAGTCTCACGTGTTTCGCATGTACTGAAGAAACACCACAATATTTTAATGCAAAGTGAACGCCTCAAAAACATCTTCGCTTAACCACCTAAAGCAGTATACCGCAAAGCTAGAAATACTCGAGATATACTATCATCATCACCTAAGACTGACTGCCCTGATGCCCTCGGATGCCATCCTTGCCGAAAACCGCGATGCAAACTATGGCCCTACATGTGCACATCGCAGCAGGTTACTAGTACGGCTTCAAATTTTCGTTTAAAAATCAAAGGCGATTTCGACTGTGACACTAAAAACGTAATATATATGCTTGAATGTACGGTGTGCAAAAAACGGTACATCGGACAAACAGAAGGTTCTTTTAGATTGCGCTTTAACAATCATAAATCCCACGCTAACACGTTGCACCAACCTGCCCATCTCAAGACACGTGCACCTCCCTGACCACTCATTCGATAAACTGAAAGTCACGTTACTTGAATCTGGATTTCGTTCAAATTATGATAGAGAAGCCCGTGAATCCTTCCTCATCTATAAGTTTGATACCGTCGCGTGTGGTTTGAATGAAAGTGTAGGAAAATTGAGTTGCCTGTCTTCATAGCCCGTCACTTGTTTCTCCTTTCTACTAGTACGGCACTAATCCCCCCGCCCTCTTTTTTTTTCCTGTTTGCTTGGTAACATAGCACATATTGGGTGACGTTTTTGTTGTCACCTGACGATTGGTTATTGCACTTCATTTCTGTGCGTTTTTATGCTTTGTATTTGTAGACGATGTGTTTGCAAACGCCATCTGTTTATACACGTCCACCTGAGGGCGGTGCAAGTGTCGTCCTACGAGGAGTGGATTAGGCCGGCAACTGGATTGGCGGATTCCGACAGGGCCATTCTGGACTCGTTCTTGGGTTTCGCCAAGGACACGCAGCTTCTAGGACGGCTCTAATTTATCCTTCCCTCTCCCCTTCCTATTCCACATAATAGGCCTTCGAGCCATCCTACAATAAATACATTTTCATCATCATCATCATACACGTATCAGCTGTCCTTTGAACAATCTACACGCATTTTGTTCGCTCATTTTTACCATTTTTCATGTAAACACATCTTCATTCGGTTGATATGCACATGTATATAAACTGTACTGACGCCAAGCATTGTATTGTGATGAAGGCCGGACCCCGGCCGAAACGTCAATAAACCGCTTCATACGCGCGTCTACTTCACTGTGAATATTTACCCGGATCCAGAATCGCTTTTTTTTCTGGTATATATATATATATATATATTACCTTCAATAAAAATTACGCTGGAAACTTCGTGTGACCTCGAACGTATTGTTCAATGCAGTGACGAGTTTATATGAGTATTTGCAAGACCTCAAAGTAGAAGACAATTCTGTTGTAGAGCCTGAGTCCTCTCTTACCACCAAGAGAGTGGCATCTCTCGGATGAGCCATGCGACAAGCGGATTCAGTTAAACACGTTGGGGAGATATATTTGTTTTGTGCGCATGACGTCGCACAAATACATATTAATGAAAAAGAAAACCATGTAATGCCTTGTAAATGTTTTAATAAAAAAGATACAATCAAGAAATCTTTTCCTGACGAAAGGTCAGTTATTGAGAAGATAAGACATAACATATATAAAAATTTAACGATATATAACAATTTCTGAACACAACTTACGACGAATTATTAGCATAAGTACAATGCGAATTTATGACGCAATAGTTTCATTACTTGTCAAAGCGTGCCTTATGCCACTGGTTTCGTTTATTTTCTGGAGGCAGAATCAAGCATTATAGAGTAAACATCGTCAGGTGCCCAAACAAATAAACATTATAAATGAGTAAATAAATAACGAAGACAGTAATATCGCAAAAGCGCGAGAGGACTCGTAGCAAATATATATATATATATATATATATATATACATATATATATAAGACGAGCGTGGATTGTGTTATTCAGCGGCAAATGCAGCATATGACGAATAAAATAAAAAGGAAAATGCACAGCATGCACTGCGGAGTTTTACAAACAGCGCAACTGCGCTTGTTTTCTTGCCTCAATGGCCTCACTCTGCTTGCGCTGGTATCTACGCCATTTTCGTTCTTTTGTATAACTTTTTGCGTTGTTTTCTAAGCCAGGTGGATTCCTTTGACTTGTAAGTTGGTGTCTTTCTCTCTCCTATTAAAGACATCACTTTGTTGTCCGATGCGATGATTTCACCATCATTGAAAAAGTGTTCGTCCGGCCACTTGATCTGGAAATCATATGGTCGGCAATCATATTCAAATTGATTTTGCGGGAGAGTTTTTTGTCGGCGTGCAAAATTGCCAGATGGTTCAAACGGGCTTGTCCAGTCGTCGACCGCAAGTACATTTTCTGTCGCCGAAGGCAAGAAAAGGACCTCTCGGATGTGGTCGACGAGACTGGTATGGCCAACGCTCTCTTTTTGAGCTTGGCCATTTCCGGCAAAAGGTTTCGCAGGTGTTAGCCCTAGCCCCCCGTAAACATGTGCACGACGTCCTCGAACGTGTGAAATGATGCCGACCTTTGCCGGATTAAAATGTCAATCAGCATATCTCTGTGTAAATTCAGGCGTCCTGGTTCAAGGTCGTCACCGTAGCCCTACGTTATATATGCTTCGTCTTCCAAACCTATGGCAAGCTGCTCAATGTGGGACTTATGCTACCACATATCAGGTGGATACCTGTTGTTTAACGAAGACAGCACTGTGTCAAGTACTTCATAGAACCTCTGGCGGTACATGTCACTCGCTGATGGAAACAAGTTTGCTGAGAAACCTTCTTGGAAGCGGCGTGGACTGCTCTTTCGCCTAGCAGATTTATACACGGGTCCTCAACTCCTATTTTTCCTGCCTCTGCCATACATACCCGGGTCACGCGATTTATTTTGGAGTTCTGCGGCGAGTTCAAGCTCGGGCCATCCGAGATGGCTGGCCACATATCAGGTGGTACCTGTTGTTTAACGAAGACAGCACTGTGTCAAGTACTTCATAAAACCTCTGGCGGTACATGTCACTCGCTGATGGAAACACGGTAGCTGAGGAACCTTCTTGGAAGCGGCGTGGAGTGTTCTTTCACCTAGCAGATATATACACGGGTCCTCAACTCCTACTTTTCCTGCCTCTGCCATACATACGCGGGTCACGCGTTTTATTTTGGAGGTATTCTGCGCCGAGTTCAAGCTAGCTCGGGCCATCCGAGATGGCTGGCCACATATCAGGTGGTACCTGTTGTTTAACGAAGACAGCACTGTGTCAAGTACTTCATAAAACCTCTGGCGGTACATGTCACTCGCTGATGGAAACACGGTAGCTGAGGAACCTTCTTGGAAGCGGCGTGGAGTGCTCTTTCGCCTAGCAGATTTATACACGGGTCCTCAACTCCTATTTTTCCTGCCTCTGCCATACATACCCGGGTCACGCGATTTATTTTGGAGTTCTGCGGCGAGTTCAAGCTCGGGCCATCCGAGATGGCTGGCCACATATCAGGTGGTACCTGTTGTTTAACGAAGACAGCACTGTGTCAAGTACTTCATAAAACCTCTGGCGGTACATGTCACTCGCTGATGGAAACACGGTAGCTGAGGAACCTTCTTGGAAGCGGCGTGGACTGCTCTTTCACCTAGCAGATTTATACACGGGTCCTCAACTCCTACTTTTCCTGCCTCTACCATACACACGCGGGTCACGCGATTTATTTTGGAGTTCTGCGGCGAGTTCAAGCTCGGGCCATCCGAGATGGCTGGCCACATATCAGGTGGTACCTGTTGTTTAACGAAGACAGCACTGTGTCAAGTACTTCATAAAACCTCTGGCGGTACATGTCACTCGCTGATGGAAACACGGTAGCTGAGGAACCTTCTTGGAAGCGGCGTGGAGTGTTCTTTCACCTAGCAGATATATACACGGGTCCTCAACTCCTACTTTTCCTGCCTCTACCATACACACGCGGGTCACGCGATTTATTTTGGAGTTCTGCGGCGAGTTCAAGCTCGGGCCATCCGAGATGGCTGGCCACATATCAAGTGGTACCTGTTGTTTAACGAAGACAGCACTGTGTCAAGTACTTCATAAAACCTCTGGCGGTACATGTCACTCGCTGATGGAAACACGGTAGCTGAGGAACCTTCTTGGAAGCGGCGTGGAGTGTTCTTTCACCTAGCAGATATATACACGGGTCCTCAACTCCTACTTTTCCTGCCTCTACCATACACACGCGGGTCACGCGATTTATTTTGGAGTTCTGCGGCGAGTTCAAGCTCGGGCCATCCGAGATGGCTGGCCACATATCAGGTGGTACCTGTTGTTTAACGAAGACAGCACTGTGTCAAGTACTTCATAAAACCTCTGGCGGTACATGTCACTCGCTGATGGAAACACGGTAGCTGAGGAACCTTCTTGGAAGCGGCGTGGAGTGTTCTTTCACCTAGCAGATATATACACGGGTCCTCAACTCCTACTTTTCCTGCCTCTACCATACACACGCGGGTCACGCGATTTATTTTGGAGTTCTGCGGCGAGTTCAAGCTCGGGCCATCCGAGATGGCTGGCCACATATCAAGGTGGTACCTGTTGTTTAACGAAGACAGCACTGTGTCAAGTACTTCATAAAACCTCTGGCGGTACATGTCACTCGCTGATGGAAACACGGTAGCTGAGGAACCTTCTTGGAAGCGGCGTGGAGTGTTCTTTCACCTAGCAGATTATACACGGGTCCTCAACTCCTACTTTTCCTGCCTCTACCATACACACGCGGGTCACGCGATTTATTTTGGAGTTCTGCGGCGAGTTCAAGCTCGGGCCATCCGAGATGGCTGGCCACATATCAAGTGGTACCTGTTGTTTAACGAAGACAGCACTGTGTCAAGTACTTCATAAAACCTCTGGCGGTACATGTCACTCGCTGATGGAAACACGGTAGCTGAGGAACCTTCTTGGAAGCGGCGTGGAGTGTTCTTTCGCCTAGCAGATTTATACACGGGTCCTCAACTCCTATTTTTCCTGCCTCTGCCATACATACCCGGGTCACGCGATTTATTTTGGAGTTCTGCGGCGAGTTCAAGCTCGGGCCATCCGAGATGGCTGGCCACATATCAAGTGGTACCTGTTGTTTAACGAAGACAGCACTGTGTCAAGTACTTCATAAAACCTCTGGCGGTACATGTCACTCGCTGATGGAAACACGGTAGCTGAGGAACCTTCTTGGAAGCGGCGTGGAGTGTTCTTTCGCCTAGCAGATTTATACACGGGTCCTCAACTCCTATTTTTCCTGCCTCTGCCATACATACCCGGGTCACGCGATTTATTTTGGAGTTCTGCGGCGAGTTCAAGCTCGGGCCATCCGAGATGGCTGGCCACATATCAAGTGGTACCTGTTGTTTAACGAAGACAGCACTGTGTCAAGTACTTCATAAAACCTCTGGCGGTACATGTCACTCGCTGATGGAAACACGGTAGCTGAGGAACCTTCTTGGAAGCGGCGTGGACTGCTCTTTCGCCTAGCAGATTTATACACGGGTCCTCAACTCCTATTTTTCCTGCCTCTGCCATACATACCCGGGTCACGCGATTTATTTTGGAGTTCTGCGGCGAGTTCAAGCTCGGGCCATCCGAGATGGCTGGCCACATATCAAGTGGTACCTGTTGTTTAACGAAGACAGCACTGTGTCAAGTACTTCATAAAACCTCTGGCGGTACATGTCACTCGCTGATGGAAACACGGTAGCTGAGGAACCTTCTTGGAAGCGGCGTGGAGTGCTTCTTTCGCCTAGCAGATTTATACACGGGTCCTCAACTCCTATTTTTCCTGCCTCTGCCATACATACCCGGGTCACGCGATTTATTTTGGAGTTCTGCGGCGAGTTCAAGCTCGGGCCATCCGAGATGGCTGGCCACATATCAAGTGGTACCTGTTGTTTAACGAAGACAGCACTGTGTCAAGTACTTCATAAAACCTCTGGCGGTACATGTCACTCGCTGATGGAAACACGGTAGCTGAGGAACCTTCTTGGAAGCGGCGTGGAGTGCTCTTTCGCCTAGCAGATATATACACGGGTCCTCAACTCCTACTTTTTCTGCCTCTGCCATACATACGCGGGTCACGCGCTTTATTTTGGAGGTATTCTGCGGCGAGTTCAAGCTCGGGCCATCCGAGATGGCTGGCCACATATCAAGTGGTACCTGTTGTTTAACGAAGACAGCACTGTGTCAAGTACTTCATAAAACCTCTGGCGGTACATGTCACTCGCTGATGGAAACACGGTAGCTGAGGAACCTTCTTGGAAGCGGCGTGGAGTGTTCTTTCACCTAGCAGATATATACACGGGTCCTCAACTCCTACTTTTCCTGCCTCTACCATACACACGCGGGTCACGCGATTTATTTTGGAGTTCTGCGGCGAGTTCAAGCTCGGGCCATCCGAGATGGCTGGCCACATATCAAGTGGTACCTGTTGTTTAACGAAGACAGCACTGTGTCAAGTACTTCATAAAACCTCTGGCGGTACATGTCACTCGCTGATGGAAACACGGTAGCTGAGGAACCTTCTTGGAAGCGGCGTGGAGTGTTCTTTCGCCTAGCAGATTTATACACGGGTCCTCAACTCCTACTTTTCCTGCCTCTACCATACACACGCGGGTCACGCGATTTATTTTGGAGTTCTGCGGCGAGTTCAAGCTCGGGCCATCCGAGATGGCTGGCCACATATCAAGTGGTACCTGTTGTTTAACGAAGACAGCACTGTGTCAAGTACTTCATAAAACCTCTGGCGGTACATGTCACTCGCTGATGGAAACACGGTAGCTGAGGAACCTTCTTGGAAGCGGCGTGGAGTGTTCTTTCACCTAGCAGATATATACACGGGTCCTCAACTCCTACTTTTCCTGCCTCTACCATACACACGCGGGTCACGCGATTTATTTTGGAGTTCTGCGGCGAGTTCAAGCTCGGGCCATCCGAGATGGCTGGCCACATATCAAGTGGTACCTGTTGTTTAACGAAGACAGCACTGTGTCAAGTACTTCATAAAACCTCTGGCGGTACATGTCACTCGCTGATGGAAACACGGTAGCTGAGGAACCTTCTTGGAAGCGGCGTGGAGTGTTCTTTCACCTAGCAGATATATACACGGGTCCTCAACTCCTACTTTTCCTGCCTCTACCATACACACGCGGGTCACGCGATTTATTTTGGAGTTCTGCGGCGAGTTCAAGCTCGGGCCATCCGAGATGGCTGGCCACATATCAAGGTGGTACCTGTTGTTTAACGAAGACAGCACTGTGTCAAGTACTTCATAAAACCTCTGGCGGTACATGTCACTCGCTGATGGAAACACGGTAGCTGAGGAACCTTCTTGGAAGCGGCGTGGAGTGTTCTTTCACCTAGCAGATATATACACGGGTCCTCAACTCCTACTTTTCCTGCCTCTACCATACACACGCGGGTCACGCGATTTATTTTGGAGTTCTGCGGCGAGTTCAAGCTCGGGCCATCCGAGATGGCTGGCCACATATCAAGTGGTACCTGTTGTTTAACGAAGACAGCACTGTGTCAAGTACTTCATAAAACCTCTGGCGGTACATGTCACTCGCTGATGGAAACACGGTAGCTGAGGAACCTTCTTGGAAGCGGCGTGGAGTGTTCTTTCACCTAGCAGATATATACACGGGTCCTCAACTCCTACTTTTCCTGCCTCTACCATACACACGCGGGTCACGCGATTTATTTTGGAGTTCTGCGGCGAGTTCAAGCTCGGGCCATCCGAGATGGCTGGCCACATATCAAGTGGTACCTGTTGTTTAACGAAGACAGCACTGTGTCAAGTACTTCATAAAACCTCTGGCGGTACATGTCACTCGCTGATGGAAACACGGTAGCTGAGGAACCTTCTTGGAAGCGGCGTGGAGTGTTCTTTCACCTAGCAGATATATACACGGGTCCTCAACTCCTACTTTTCCTGCCTCTACCATACACACGCGGGTCACGCGATTTATTTTGGAGTTCTGCGGCGAGTTCAAGCTCGGGCCATCCGAGATGGCTGGCCACATATCAAGTGGTACCTGTTGTTTAACGAAGACAGCACTGTGTCAAGTACTTCATAAAACCTCTGGCGGTACATGTCACTCGCTGATGGAAACACGGTAGCTGAGGAACCTTCTTGGAAGCGGCGTGGAGTGTTCTTTCACCTAGCAGATATATACACGGGTCCTCAACTCCTACTTTTCCTGCCTCTACCATACACACGCGGGTCACGCGATTTATTTTGGAGTTCTGCGGCGAGTTCAAGCTCGGGCCATCCGAGATGGCTGGCCACATATCAAGTGGTACCTGTTGTTTAACGAAGACAGCACTGTGTCAAGTACTTCATAAAACCTCTGGCGGTACATGTCACTCGCTGATGGAAACACGGTAGCTGAGGAACCTTCTTGGAAGCGGCGTGGAGTGTTCTTTCACCTAGCAGATATATACACGGGTCCTCAACTCCTACTTTTCCTGCCTCTACCATACACACGCGGGTCACGCGATTTATTTTGGAGTTCTGCGGCGAGTTCAAGCTCGGGCCATCCGAGATGGCTGGCCACATATCAAGTGGTACCTGTTGTTTAACGAAGACAGCACTGTGTCAAGTACTTCATAAAACCTCTGGCGGTACATGTCACTCGCTGATGGAAACACGGTAGCTGAGGAACCTTCTTGGAAGCGGCGTGGAGTGTTCTTTCACCTAGCAGATATATACACGGGTCCTCAACTCCTACTTTTCCTGCCTCTACCATACACACGCGGGTCACGCGATTTATTTTGGAGTTCTGCGGCGAGTTCAAGCTCGGGCCATCCGAGATGGCTGGCCACATATCAAGTGGTACCTGTTGTTTAACGAAGACAGCACTGTGTCAAGTACTTCATAAAACCTCTGGCGGTACATGTCACTCGCTGATGGAAACACGGTAGCTGAGGAACCTTCTTGGAAGCGGCGTGGAGTGTTCTTTCACCTAGCAGATATATACACGGGTCCTCAACTCCTACTTTTCCTGCCTCTGCCATACATACGTGGGTCACGCGCTTTATTTTGGAGTTAATCCGCGCCGAGTTCAAGCTTGGTTCATCCGAGATGGCTGGTGCTTTCGCGTGCGCTGTCTTCTTGCGCGCCTAGTGTAATGGAAAATACGCTTCCTTTTCTGTGGCAGACGGGTGCTGGAGAAGTACCGATAAGCAAAGTGCCCACTGTTGGTTTTTTAGTTTGTGCCCATGATGTGTTTGTATAGCCGGTGCACATTGCAACGTCCGCAGCCGCGGTAGAAGCGAGCTCGACGCCTGTTTTATATTTCTCCTTTTATTGCGACAGCAATTGTATCAGCACTTCTGGCAAATTTTCGCTGTCGTCGTCGCCGTGATATTTCGTATATAGTGCAAAAGCCATATGAGTGAGCGACCCATACACTGTGGGTGCGAGAAAAAGCCCGTGACACTGAGCCGAAAAGGATAACGGCTTGATCGACATTATCTTCCCACGCGGTCCATATTCGGGTTAGTTGGAGGTCACATGATCAAACGTGCGCATGGGGAGGAGAGCACGTGTCTTCTCATCTAGCCCTGCCGCCGCTGCGAATGACTGTGCACGGCTGACGCTTACGGGGCCCGCGTGCCGTATCCAATGGTTGGCAATCATTGGGAGTGCAATGACCAAGGGCGAGCAGGGATGACTACTACCTTCATGTGCGCTGCCTTCCTTCTTAGGCTGTTTTTCCGCGCTCCAAGTGTTGCAGATCGCATAGCCTAAGTTAAGAGACAGGGGTAATTATAGATCGCTGACAGAGTCCGTCCTGTATTTTGCATAAACAACAGCACGGTGTGGGAAGAAAGTGCTTCGGAAGATCTCGTTTTGTTCTCGGCGCATCTTTTCATACGTGTCATCAGCCTGGGCACCACGCATTGCGTCGTGGTTGCTTAGGTGAAGCAGTCATGGACAGGCCAGCGCCCGTGCAACGCCCTACGAAAGCCCAGTGCTTTCTCTTCAATGGGCCGGTTTCAACGGCGGTTGACGCCATCATCGACTCTGTCGAAGAAGTCGTAGGTGCCGGAGGTTTGCAGCATCTGCAACATCATGCCGGCAACAAGTTCTTGGCAGCTGTCCGCTCCGCGGCTCAGGCAGCCAAGATGGCGGCGAAAGGCTCTCTGCTACTCGCCAACAAGATCGTACCGCTGGAACGCCTGGGCACTCCAGTGGTTTATGGGACGGTGTATCGTCTTTCACCCTGTGTCAGTGACGACGTCCTGACTGCTGCACTTGCAACGTATGGGAAGTGCCGAGGCATTTCCGATGTTGTTTTCAAGGACAGGACGGACATCAGCAATGGCAGCGGACTGGTCAAGCTCGAGATGGTAAAACCTCCACCGAATTTCATCATGGTGACTGGCTTTCGGGTAATGCTGGAATACAAACGAATGAAGAGAGTGTGCTCCAAGTGCAGCGCAGAAGGTCATTTTGGATCCTCCTGCACGTCATCTCGATGCGCCCGATGTGCCATTTTCGGCCATCCCACTGCAACGTGCAATGCACCATGCAGACCTTGCAATGGCGAGCACGCCACTGTTGACTGCGTGCAACCACGTTCGTATGCTGCTGCGGTGGCACCACCAACACCCGCACAACCAGCTCTGGAGGACAACGCACCTGAAGGAACAGCGCAGACGCAAACCACCGATCAACCAGGAGAAGAAAGTGCACCAGAGGTGCCGACGCCAGCGTCCGCCGGCGCGAGCGACGCAGCGTCTTCTTTCTCTACTGACGCGGAGAGCAACGAGACGCTACCTGCCATAAAGTCGTCTTCGGCAACGGAAGATGACGAGGAGCCTGCGTTAGACGCCCCTCTTACGCGATCACAGCGAGAACGGCTTCTTACATGTGCTACAACACCGAACGCTGGCGAGGACGCAGATGGACGCCATCTCGGCATCTCCGAAGTCTCGGCCGGTCCGTCGAGGATCACGCCGGTTGTCAAGACAACGACAGCGCTTTCGAGTAGTACCAGTGCGGTGGTGAAGGAGAGACGCACGCGCTCGCAAACGGCGTCTGAAGACGCCAAAAGAATTCTGTCTTCAGAGAGTTCTACGTCATCAGAACCAACGGCGACACCCTCCAAGAAATGCAAGAAAATGCCACGAGACACCACTACCATGGACGTTGTCTCCGATTCGGAGACGTACTAACGATGGCGCCTTACACCGGTCCTGCTGCCCGTAAGGGCTGCTTTTCCTCTACTCCCCACTACGAAGCTGACGCAGCATTCACGGAACGATGCTTGGCGCAGACATCGCGTTCCCGTCCCTGTGCGAGACTCTGCAACCTTGGTATTTTAGGAATCAGCTTGCTTCCGACTAACCTGTGTAAGGAACATAATCAGTGCCTGTTTCACGTTCGCTGCTGTGATGCTCCTATGCTCTTTTTTTTACTTTGCTGCGTTCTGGCTGTTGCAACAATGTACGACGCCCATTCAGTGCGCAACTTACCTATGGTAAGCCATTTGCCTTTGTCAATTTTGTACGCAACTTACTCATTCACCATGTATTTGCACATAATGACATTTAACGCACAGGGATTTCGTAGCAGAGACAAACAGAGAGAAGTAATTCATTTTGCCCGCGAGAAAAAAGTCGATCTCCTCTTTCTTCAGGAATGTAACTTAAGGAACAAGCAGGATGTTAAAAAGTTTTGTGATGAATTTTCTGTAAAAGCATATTTTTCATATAGCCCTGGGCGATGTCGAGGTGTAGGAGTTGTTGTTTTTCGTAGGGTGCTTCTACACGGAAGTCACCGCCTATTTGATTTAGAAGGTCGTGTGATCGCTTTTGATTTCTTTTGGGGCGAGAGGAAAGTTCGGGCATTGAATGTCTATGGGCCCGCCGTACGTCAAGATCGCAATGACTTCTTTGCTAGACTCTCCCCTTTTTTGTTAGACAACCATCCATTTTTCATGGTTGGCGATTTTCATTGTGTGATCGACCCTATGCGCGACTCGCGAGGGGCAAGGCAAAACGCTTCCAATGCGCATGCAGCTGAATTATCTCGTATAGTGAAAGAATACAATTTATCAGATGCCTGGGTACACATGCATGGCGAAAATTTTGGGGCCACATGGCAGCAAAGACAATCGCAATGTCGTCTAGATCGAATGTATTTCCCCCCTGAATTAACATCGCAAATTGTCCAATGCAGCATCTTCGATCTGCCTGCAGACGCAGGATACATTTCAGATCATCGAGCTTTCACTGTCGTGCTGAACCTCGAAGGAAGGCCAGGTGAACGCACTGATATGTGGAAACTAGACATTGCTTGTTTGCGTGACCAGGTGGCTCTAAGCGAACTCAAAACCGCAATAGTTACATCAGTAAGTGATTATGAATGAAATGTCAAAGCGTGGGATACTTTAAAGGAAATCTGGAGGTCGGCATGCACAGCAGCTAGCAGGAAACGCAAAAGAAAAGAGACTGAGCAGCTTTGTGAGTGCCTGAGAAGGATAAGAATAGTACGAGATGGTGGCTCCCAAACACAGCTAATGTACGAGTACCTAGATCACCAGCGTGAACGATATCGTAGGCTTATGAGCTGGTACTCTCGTACCTCTGCAAAGGCGTGGATGACAAACAGGCCAATTTCTGATCCTGAGGTACTGCGGCTGGCTCGTATGTCCAGCAGGAGGCAAAATGGCAGCTCATATTGAAAAGGTTATAATAGAGGATGGCACAGAGAGCGGGGCAAGACGAGATATCGAAAGAATATATTGGAACTGGTTCTCAGACGCATTCTCTTTGCAAAAATTTACAATACCCAACTTTTAGGTGAAGAAATATATGATTTTTGTAATAATCTACCCCACGTGGACTACACAGAAGGTAAGAATTTATTGTCTCCAACAAATTCGCAAGAAGTTTTTGATGTTATCCGATCTATGAACAGTGGATAAACACCCGGTACAGATGGCTTACCAGTCGAATTTTACCGGTCCTGCTGGCCAGAAGTAAGCACGGCCTTGGTATCTCTTCTTAACGGAATTCTTGCACGGGAAGGTATGCCTAAATCGTTTAATCGGGGCCACGTGATACTCTTGCCAAAGCCAGACTCCAACCTTGCCGAAACCTCATCCTGGAGGCCCATAACGCTGCTCAACACAGACTATAAGATAATCACAACCCTTCTTGTAAATCGCATGAAGGTATTATTGCCTAAAATAGTCAGTGTGCATCAAACATTTTCCGTGCCTGGTCGGAGTATATTTTCATCTCTCCACTTAACACGTGATATCATACAATACACAACAGCGCGTGAAGCTTCAGGAGTATTCTTAAGTTTAGACCAAGCCATAGCGTTCGACCGCTTAGAACACTTGTACTTATTTGAGGTGTTACGATGCTATAAGTCCCCGAAGAGTTTGTAGATATCTTGCGGATGTTGTATTCGGGAACAACAGCCGAGATACTACTTAACAGCACTTTAACTCCTAGGTTTGATGTGACAAGGGGAGTGCGGCAGGGCTGTCCTTTGTCACCTCTATTGTTTGTGCTTGCGATTGACCCATTGTTAAGGCGTTTTAGCGAGAGCTCGCTTATAAGGGGTCTTCCTATGCCGGGCAGTGGGTGCATAAAAGTGTCAGCGTATGAGGATGACATTACTGTGTTCTTACAGGATGGGGACAATCTTGTAGATGTATTTCGTATTTATAATCAGTATGCATCATTGTCAGGGGGTAAAATTAATATGAGGAAATGCGAAGCATTAAATTTAGGACGCAGTGGAATAACATTACCAGGAAATATTAAACAGACCGAGCATATGCAAATATTTGGCATAAAATTTTCTACAAGTGGTGTTTCACCTCACACGTGGAGAGACATTATCAGCTGTATTAAAGCACAGTCGGAAGCAGTGACTGCGTCGCCACTGCCGCTAGCAGAAAGGGCTTTCATTATTAAGAATGTATTGTGCAGTAAACTGTGGTTTGCTGCAAGAGTGGCTCTTCCGCCGTCACCAACAATACGTGTAGTAAACAAAATTATTTTCTCATGGTTCTGGCTAAACAAGACACAATACGTAGCACAACAATTTTTACGTCTGCCGAAAGCCAGCGGAGGATGGAGCTTGCCGTGTATAGTTACATTTGGTAGACTGCTGTGCACTAAGAATACATGTGACCTACTTGATGATGATGAGTACCCAGGTAGGCCACTTCTCCTTTATTGGCTGGGTCATTACCATCGAACGCTCATACCACAAAGTTCAGGCAACTTGCTTCCGACAGCGGTAACGCCAGCACCTCAGTATGCGGCGGCTGCGCGCTTACAGAGCCAGATTGTGCAAGTAAGGAATACAAAGTGGCGTACGACACCAGTCTCAAGGCTTTGGGAAATGTTGTGAGACGGCTGTGCCTTCAGGGACAGCTACTACAAAAACATGGACAGCCGTTTCTTGACCTGATTTGCCTTCTAAAGTGAAGGATTTTCACTGGCAATATCAGTGGGGTGTTCTACCTACAAGAGACAGGCTTGAACGCTGGGATATGGTAGCGAATGATATATGCATACATTGCGCACAAACAGAGACCAACACGCATGTAGTAAAGGAGTGCGTTGTAGCGCGCACCTTCTGGAAGCTGGTTGGAAGATTATTTGGAATATGCATCGTGCGGGCACCACGGCGGCGAGATCGGTTTGCGAGTCTCGTCTACAACAGCGTTAGCTACGTTTTGTGGTGCTTCCGCAACATTGCAGAACGATCCCGGCAGCCAAATAGAGCAATGTACCCCAGAGTGCGCAAACTAAGGGTGATAATATGGGGTCATCTTGAAGAACAGCTCTTCAAGCTCGGTGAAGCCGAGTTTCTTCGCCGCTGGTCTACGCGGTACCTAACCGTGTCTCGAGGCAAAGTTTTGCTACAGCCAGAATAGTGCCCAAACTTTGTTTGCCTGAGTAGAAACTGTACCTGTCTGTGCTTCGGATGTCATTCATGAGTCCGAGGCTGACATTTATGATTTTGCATGTACACTGTCGTAGTGTTTTTGATGTGTGGCAAAGTTAATGTCAAGCAGACGCAATTTACTATTTTGTTTGCTCATCCGTTCTGTTTATATGAAATACGATGTATTGCATGTGTGGTACGTTATATTGCAGTGTATACGTTCATACAAAAGTTGTACGCGTGCCTACGGGTAAATAAATTTCCTTGTCAGCAAGTTCGTTAGTGTTGCGCTGCAAAATGGGCACTCCAAAAAAGTAATCGAAAAGAGGAAACTGCGTATAGCATACGCGGCCGTTGGCTCTCCCGTGCATCAGTAATTATGTGCAAATTGAGCGGCGGGTCGTGTCTGCGGTACCGACAATCTTCAATAGTCAAGGGTAAGAGAGAGATTACAGAGGTGTTTAGCAAGAGGGCGGAGCCTTAATCCAGTGTTTGACTTCGCCGCTTTTGCCTGAAGAATCTGCCTGCGTTATCCATTAGTTTGTATAGGCCACGTCGCTCGCAAGTTAACTCGTAAAACAAGGTGCGTCTCAATGCAATTTTGTTTTGTAAGCGTTCTTGGCGCATGCCATTACTTCCTGAAAAAAAAAGAAGAAACTTCTCTACCGGAACGAGTTAAGCAAACGAGAAGAAAATACAAGAATTAAACAGTGATTTAAGTTCTATATACATAGATGTAAAATTAAGCAAGTCTTCCTCCCGTATTAGAGGCCTTTGGCTGCGGTTCTCGAAAATGGTTGCTTTAGGAGCCATTGTAGTCTTCCATCGTTATGCCTTTCTTTACAAGCTTACTCGCAAGCTAAGAGTGGACAAAGGTGATGTCCGTCACACTGCAGCTCAAGACACAAAAAGAAAATAATACACAGACTCCGCGCGCTGCTGATTTTGAGTCGCGTCTGTGGCGCGGAATGTCATCACTATAGGCCGGGTTATTAGGCACCATCAATGCATGTTGTAGGCGCTTAAAATAGGCACCTGAAGCCTTATATTAGACGCGATCATAGGCATAGGCGGAAAGTTTTCATTTTTTAGGGGGGGGGGGGGGGGGCTGGGGCCAGACCAGCTTTCCGAACCCTACCCATGTATGCATATATATATATATATATATATATATATATATATATATATATTGTGACAGAGCGAAGAAGAAGACGTTTTGAGAGCACTTGAAGAAGACGAAGCTCGGGACTTCGCGTGCTTACTATGATCTTGTCAGCCGCTGCCAGTCTTGTAAATACACTGTAAATACATTTCTTATTTCTTTTCCCCGTAACATTTTTGGTGGAGTTTGCGGGCTCAAGTTCAACACGGATTTACGCAGCGGGCGCTCCTTGGCTGCATCTACCATGCCAGCTCAAGGCGAGGTTGCTTCGGGCTCTTCGGCCGCCACGCCAACCGTCATTCTGGCACAACCGCGCGACCCCGGCACCTTTTCCAGCACTGACAACACGGATGTTGAAGACTGACTTCAACTTTATGAGCGGGTGAGCAAGAGCAACCATTGGAACCAGACCGCCATGCTGGCTAATTTGATCTTCTATCTCGCGGGAACGGCACGCGTCTGGGTTCAGACCCACGAAGAGGAACTTACCACCTGGGACATTTGTAAACAGAAGCTCACGGATTTGTTTGGCAAGCCTGTTGGACGTCAGCGCGCCGCTCAAAAAGAACTCGCTTCGCGTGTCCAGACGTGCACTGAGTCCTACCTCACATACATCCAGGACGTGCTCGCTCTGTGCCGCAAAGTGGATCCGAGAATGTCCGAAGCTGATAAGGTCGCACATGTCATTAAGTGCATAGCAGATGACGCCTTTCACCTCCTCGTCTTTAAGAATTCTTCTACTGTACAAGCCATCATTACCGAATGCAGGCGGTTTGAAGAAGCCAAGAGCCGCCGCATTGCCCACTCGTTTCCCCGCCTCCCCAACACGGCTGCTATGTCCACCTGCGAAGACCTCCGCAGTCTGCCCACGCCCAATCGCTCTGATGACATCGTCCACATCATCCGGCGTGAAATCGAAGCCGCATCTCCTATCCAAACCCCAACCCTTGGCTCCGACAATTGCCAGTCCACCGTTTCCTTGTTCCAGACCGTCGTACGCCAGGAATTGGCCAACGTTGGCTTGACCAATGTCTGCTCCATTAATCGGCCTGACTACGCTTCGTCCACCTCTGCCATGCGCCCTCGCAACATGAATGTCCCTCCGCGGTATCGCAACCCGGTTGAATGGCGCACTCCCGACGACAGGCCAATATGCTTCCCTTGTGGCCGTATCGGTCACATTTCACGTCACTGCCGCTCTTCGTGGAATTCGACCCCTTGGCCCTATCTTCCATCCGACCGCCCGCCTCATGCTGCTTCTCGCTTCCCACCGCGCATGCAACCAGTAACTCCTGGCGACACTTCTCGGCCCGCCCGCTCTAGCCGCTCTCCTTCGCCACATCGCCGCACCTCCCGCTCGCCCCCATCGCGTCGGTCACCGTCGCCCAGCTCCTTCCGGCGCACGCTTTCGGAAAACTAACGGGTGCAGCACCTAGAGGTGATGCTGCTATACCGCCCCGACACCAAAATCCTCTTCTGACCCTGCCCACACATCGTAACCTCATCAAAGTGAACGTGGATGGTGTACCTGTTACGGCTCTGAATGACACTGGCGCGCACGTATCTGTCATCAGCTTCGCCATCGTCTCAAGAAAGTCCTCACTCCTGCCCCGTCGCCTATGCTCCGAGTCGCCGACGGGGGAACGCCGGCCGTTATTGGCATGTGTCCAGCTCGTGTGAGTGTCGCCGATCATCATACTTCTGTTTTATTCTATGTCCTAGAACACTGCCCTCACGACCTAATCCTGGGACTTGACTTTCTCTAAGCCCATTCCGCCTTGATAGACTGTTCTGCTGGTGTTGTGCAACTCGCTCTACCTGTTGCTATTGATCCCCCCGACAGTGCTCCGATCCGGCTATGTTCCACAGAGCATATTCGCCTCCCTCACCTTGCCGTTACCTACATAGGTGTTTCACCCGTTCCGCCCATTCCAGACGGCGACTACATCGTATCTCCTAATCCGGATGTCCTGCTCTCGCATAACGTCGCATTTCCTCACACCGTCATTACCATTACGGACAACACGTCCTGTCTTCCGCTAGTGAACTTTGGACTTAGTGCACAAGTTCTCCCGCACGGCATATCACTTGCGCAAATCACGCCGGCCGAAGACTACCAGATTTCGGGTTTAAATGCAGACGACTCCTCGTGTGCAACTCTTGCTGTGCCTCCTGCCCCTTCAGACTTGAATGCCCTAATGAAAATGATCGCGCCCGACCTTCCGCCCCAATGTGTCAAAGAACCACGTTGCCTCCTTGCCTCTTACTGGGACTTATTCGACCTTGGAGACCGTCCTCTCAAACAAACATCTGTTGTCAAACATCGCATTAACACCGGGGATGCGAGCCCAATCCATCGGCGACCCTACCGCGTCTCTCCTACCGAGCGAGATATCATCCAACACGAAGTTGATAAGATGCTTTCTCGTAACATCATTGAACCTTCTTGTAGCCCATGGACATCCCCTGTTGTCCTAGTTAAGAAAAAGGAGAACAGTTGGCGATTTTGCGTAGATTATAGGCACCTAAACAAGGTAACCAAGAAGGACGTCTATCCGCTACCACGCATTGACGATGTCCTTGATTGCCTCCATGGAGCAGAATATTTTTCGTCCATAGACCGTCGCCCCGGGTACTGGCAAATTGCCGTCGATGACATGGACCGTGAGAAAACGGCTTTTATTACTCCCGACGGCCTCTATCAGTTCAAAGTGATGCCTTTCGGGTTATGTAATGCCCCAGCCACATTTGAACGAATGATGGTCGCCCTCCTACACGGTTTCAAGTGGTCCATCTGCCTCAGTTACTTGGACGATGTGATCGTTTTTTCTCCGACTTTTGCGACGCACCTCGAAAGCCTATCGACGGTCCTATCTGTTTTTCGTCGGGCGGGGCTACAACTCAATTCGTCCAAATGCCACTTCGGTCGTCGGGAAATTTCTGTGCTCGGACATCTCGTCGATTCTTCTGGTGTCCGTCCTGATCAAGATAAAATCCGGGCAGTGAAAGACTTTCCCGTGCCAACGTGCGCCAAGGACGTTCGCAGCTTCTTGGGCCTCTGCTCCTACTTTCGTCAGTTTGTCCGCAATTTTGCGGACGTTGCACGCCCTCTTACTCAGCTCCTCAAGAAAGATGCTGCCTTCATTTGGGGCCGTGAGCAAGCTCGTGCTTTCACTAAGCTGATCCGGCTGCTTACTTCCCCTCCCATTCTCGCTCACTTTCACGCGTCAGCTCCAACAAAAGTCCGTACCGATGCCAGCGGCCATGGTATTGGAGCTATCCTGGCCCAGAAACAACAAGGACAAGACCGCGTTATTGCTCACGCCAGCCGCCTTCTTTCCCCTGCTGGGCGCAAATATTCCATCACTGAGCGCGAGTGTCTGGCTCTCGTTTAAGCAGTGGGAAAATTCCGCCCCTATTTGTACGGCCGGCAATTCAGTCATCAATGACCACCATGCTCTGTGTTGGCTTTCATCTCTGAAAGATCCTTCTGGGCGCCTTGGCCGATGGGCTCTGCGCCTTCAAGAATACAACTACTCAGTTGTATACAAGACAGGCCGGTTACACACCAAGATGCGGACTGCTTGTCGCGCCATCCTGTCGACCCACCTGATGTTTCTATGGCCGGCATTCCTGTCACCGTTCTCTCTTTGAGTGCTTTTGACAATATCGGAGTGGAACGCCGGGAGGACTTCTTAAAAGACCTCAACGTTTGAACTCCACGATGGCATCTTGTACCGCTGTAACATGCGCCCTGACGGCCCTGACCGACTCTTAGTTGTCCCTTCGCATCTGCGGCGGACTGTTCTCGCCCAGCTTCATGATGTGCCGACTGGCGGTCACCTTGGCGTGTCACAGACTTACGACCGCGTTCGTCGGCGCTTTTTTGGCCTGGTCTTTACCGTGACGTCTGCCGTTATGTCGCTGTGTGTGACCTTTGTCAACGACGAAAAAAGCCCACCACACTCCCTGCTGGCCGCCTTCAACCACTTGACGTGCCATCAGAACCATTCTTTCGTGTAGGCGTTGATCTTTTAGGCCCTTTTCCTACGTCTGTTTCGGGAAATAAGTGGATTGCTGTAGCAACAGATTACGCCACCCGATACGCAATCACACGGGCTTTTCCGTCAAGCTGTGCAACCGATGTCGCCGATTTCCTACTAGAAAACGTCATCCTTCACCACGGTGCCCCTCGACAGCTCCTTACCGACCGAGGCCGCTACTTTCTTTCTAAAGTTGTTAATGACATTCTACACTCGTGTGCGACTAAACACAAACTTGTTACTGCTTACCATCCACAAACGAATGGTCTAACCGAGCGTCTCAACCGGACGCTCACTGAGATGCTATCCATGTATGTCTCCGCTGACCATCGCGACTGGGATGTTGCATTACCATTCGTTACCTTTGCCTACAATTCTTCTCGCCACAATACCGCAGGCTTCTCTCCATTCTTCCTCTTGTTTGGCCGCGACCCTACACTACCTTTCGACACCCTCCTGCCTGATAGGCTGCATTTCACATCAGAGTATGCCCGGGACGCCATAATCCAGGCACAAGAGGCACGCCATATTGCCCGACGTCGACTTATGGACTCGCAGGAAAATCAGCGGCGCTTATATGACGCCCGCCATCGTGACGCCCACTACACACCGGGCGCCCTGGTCCTCCTTTGGTCTCCGTCGCGACGCGTTGGCCTCTCGGCGAAGTTGCTTTCACGCTACTCTGGTCCTTACCGCGTCTTGCGTCAAGTAACCGACGTCACCTAAGAAATCTCCCCTCTTGACCCCACCGTGGCTCAGCTTCGTTCCGACGTAGTCCACGTCGCGCGTCTTAAGCCGTATCACTCGACCGCCTCCTAACCAGCACCGGGTCGGTGCTTCAGCTGCCGGGGGTCATGTGACAGAGCGATGAAGAAGACGTTTTGAGAGCACTTGAAGAAGACGAAGCTCGGGACTTCGCGTGCTTACTATGATCTTGTCAGCCGCTGCCAGTCTTGTAAATACACTGTAAATACATTTCTTATTTCTTTTCCCCGTAACAATATATATATATATATATATATATATATATTACCTTTATTAAAAATTAAAAACGAGCTTATAAGAGTATTTGCAAGACCTCAAAGTAGAAGACAATTCTGTTGTACAGCCTGAGTCCTCTCTTACCACCAAGACAGTGGCATTTATCGGATGAGCCATGCGACAAGCGGATTCAGTTAATCACGTTAGGGAGATATATTTGTTTTGTGCGCATTACGTCGCACAAATACACATTACTGAAAAAAAAACCATGTAAGGCTTTGTAAATGTTTTAATAAAAAAGATACAATTAAGAAATCTTTTCCTGACGAAAGGTCAGTTATTCAGAAGATAAGACATAACATATATAAAAATTTAACGATATATAACAATTTCTGAACAAAACTTATGACGAATTATTAGCATAAGTATAATGCGATTTCACGACGCAATAGTTTTATTACTTGTCAAAGCATGCCTTATGCCACTGGTTTCGTTTATGTTCCGGAGGCAGAATAAATCGTTATAGAGTAAAAATCCTCAGGTGCCCAAATAAAGAAACATATTAATAAATAAGTAAATAAATAAATAAGACGGTAATATCGCTAAAGCGCAAGAGGACTCATAGCAAATATATATATATATATATATATATATATATATATAAGACAAGCGTGGATTGTGTTATTGAGCGGCAAATGCAGCATATGACGCAACTAAAAACTAAAAACTAAAAGGAAAATACACAGCATGGTCTGCGGAGTTTTACAAATAGCGCAACTGCGCTTGTTTTCTTACCTCAATGGCCTCATTCTGCTTGCGCTGTTCTGTACGCCATTTTCGTTTTTTTTTTGTATAACTTTTTGCGTTGTTTTCTAAGCCAGGTGGTTTCTTTGACTTGTAACTTGGTGCCTTTCTCTCTCCTATTAAAGACATCACTTTGTTGTCTGATGCGATGATTTCACCATCATTGAAAAAGTGTTCGTTCGGCCACTTGATCTAGAAATGAAGACGTCGGCAATCTTATTCAAATTGATTTTGCGGGAGCGTTTTTTGTCGGCGTGCAAAATTGCCAAATGGTTCAAACGGGCTTGTCCAGTCGTCGACCGCAGGTACATTTTCAGTCGCCGAAGGCAAGAAAAGGACCTCTCGGATGTGGTCGACGAGACTGGCATGGCAAGGCAATCTTTTTGAGCTTGGCCATTTCCGGCAAAAGGTTTCGCAGGTGTTCGCCCTAGCCCCCCGTAAACATGTGCACGACGTCCTCGAACGTGTGAAATGATGCCGATCTTTGCTGGATTAAAATGTCAATCAGCATATCTCTGTGCAAAGTCAGGCGTCCTGGTTCAAGGTCGTCACCGTAGCCCTACGTTATATATGCTTCGTCTTCCTACCCTATGGCAAGCTGCTCAATGTGGGTCTTATGCTGCGACATATCAGGTGAACACCTGATGTTTAACGAAGACAGCACTGTGTCAAGTACTTCATAGAACCTCTGACGGTACATGTCACTCGCTGATTGAAACATGGTAGCTGAGGAACCTTCTTGGAAGCGGCGTGGAGTGTTCTTTCACCTAGCAGATATATACACGGGTCCTCAACTCCTACTTTTCCTGCCTCTGCCATACACACGCGGGTCACGCGCTTCATTTTGGAGTTAATCTGCGCCGAGTTCAAGCGTCGGATATCCGAGATGGCTGGTCCTTTCGCGTGCGGTGTCTCCCCGCGCGACTAGTGTAATGTTTCCGCTGGTGCTTATACGGTGTAAAATACGCCTCCTTTTAAGCGTCAGACGGGTTCTGGCGAAGTACCGATAAGCGAGGTGCCCACTGTTGGTTTTTTCGTTAGTGCCGAGGCTGTGTTTGTTTAGCCGGTGCACATTGCAACGTCCGCAGCCGCGGTACAAGCGAGCTCGACGCCTGTTTTCTATTTCTCCTTTTATTGCGACAGCGATTGTATCAGCCCTTCAGGGAAATTTTTGCTGTGGTCGTCGCCGTGATTTTGCGTATGTAGTGCAAAAGCCATATGAGTGAGCGACCCATACACTGTGGGTGCGAGAAAAAGCCCGTGACACTGAGGCGAAAACGATCACGGCTTCATCGACATTATCTTCCCACGCGGTCCATATTCGGGTTGATTGGAGGTCACATGATCAAATGCGCGCATGGGGAGGAGAGCACGCGTCTTCTCATCTAGCCCTACCGCAGCTGCGAATGACTGTGCGCGGCTGACACTTACGCGGCCCGCGCGCCGTATGCAATTGTTGGTAATCATTGGGGGTGCAATGAAACAAGGGCGAGCAGGGATGGTTGCTAACTTTATGTGCGCTGTCTTCCTTCTAAGGCTGTTTTTCCACGCCTCAAGTGTTGCAGATCGCATAGCCTAAGTTAAGAGACAGGGGTAATTGGAGATCGCTGACAGAGTCCGTCCTGTATTGGAAAAAAAATATGCTGATGATGATGAATCTAATTTTCGGAGGCGCGATGAATCGCATGGCTGTACGAACTGTTCGTCACCGCCGCTGGCGTTTTTTATCATGCTAGCGTTTTGATAGCGATGCTCGTGCTCTGGATATCCAGCGAAATATTCACAGGCTTACATGGTCGGTGCATTGCACGATGTTTGTTATTTTAATTAGTAAGTAAATGTTACTACAATTTATATAGGCGATATCACCAACGTGCAGACTCGTGTGAGGGCCCCACTTTTTTGCCGCAAATTTGTCGAGCCTTACATGGGACCGGGCCATTTTATCTAATTTTTCCAGCTACGGGTATGAAATCCGCCGTAAACCTCCGCGATCGCTTCCTCTCACCATCTATATAGCCATGTACAACTTTAGAAGGCAGCGAGATTTGCCCCTCAAAGGCGGATGCACACGAGCATCCAACAATGGGCGCGCACTCTAGACTGACGCCATGAGTCGGACGGCCGGTTACCCCGCCGACAGAGGACATGGCAGCCCGCGCTTCGAGCTGGCCCGAGTCGCGTCAGCGGGACTATTTCTTTAGTCGCGGTGGCAATCGGCTGCTGCGCTTCAGTGATCAGGGCGGGGCGCCTCCCCTGTCTTCTTAAGTTTTAATCGACTAATACTGCGATAGCAATTATATGGATACTTGAAGCGTATTTTTGCCGTCGGCGTCGCCGTGAGGTTCCGTATAAAGTCCAAGGGCGATAAAATCGTCGCCGTGCGCCGTATGTGCGAGTGAAAGCGCGCTGTGCGTGAGCGAACGGACAGTGTGCGAACGGACAGCAAACGCGACTTCCGTCGCGCGAAAGGCCGTGGGGGTACGAGAGGGAGGGAGGGGGGGGGCGACGCTGTGCTGCGGCATCAAATGCGTATCTTGCAACCGGGCGCAAGGGGAACTGGCGACGCAGTCTCCCACGCGAAAGGAGGAAAACACGAAGGCAGCGAGGTAGGGAGGGGGAGGGGTTCTACTCTGCCAACAAATGCGTTCTTGTACTTTGCGCCGGTACGGGCTGCCGGTGTTGTCGCGCGCACCATATCTTGCAAGCGATCTCCACACGGCTGTGACCTTTGTATGCGCCGTGCATTTGCCGCTCAGTTTCCGTTGAAGCGATAGACCACACGAACCTTCGCTCGCTGCGGCGGCTGCGCTTGTTGCCAGCGTTTTGACAGTGGTTGTCTGCGGTCATGGAGTGTGATCTATTCATTTTCGCTTGTGCGCTCTTACACCACGGTTGGTAATTCAGTTAGTAAGCCAATGTGTCGAAGTTTATGCAGCCCATAAAACTACTATTCCTACTCCGAGTAGCTCTCTACTAATTTGCTATCGCAATTGATGCTTCGCCTTTCGGGCGAAACTGCGACATCTTTTTTTATAGTTGCGACGCGCGAAAGTACGCTGTGCGGGAAAATTCGCAGTGGAGCGCGAACGGAATCAGTGGTGAACGCGATTGCTTCTTGGTTGGATTTTTAAAAATCATTTGCTTTCACGTTGGGGGTGCGGCTCTTACACGGATTTATACAGTAAGTCTTCCTTCGTGTAATTGTCTTACGTTTCGCTATTACTAATACGGCTTCGCCTTTGTGGCGAAACTACAGCCTCGTTTTTTTTTTCATTCTGAGTCCTACTAAAAGCTCTGCTGCGCATGACTGTTATTGTTTCTGATTTCCAGTGAATCCGGCTCGGCATCACTTCGGTTAGTAAGTTAATTATATACAGGGTGTCCCAGCTATCACGCAGCACGATTTAAAAAAGATGAACGGCGTTACGCGAAGCCAACCTAGTGCGTATTGTTTCCAGTACAGTGGAGTAGCCGCCAGTAATTTTTTCATTACTGACGTTTAATTAATTAATTGTAATTAATTATCTAACTCGAGAAGTAGTGTCCTAATTATCGAAGTGTCAATGAGAAAGTTGTAGGGCAACATGAAAAACTCCCGATATTGCTTTCTGTTGCTGAATACGTGCTACATAAATGTGTTTTTCCGAGTGTGAAAGAAGCCCGCGAATACACGCAGAATTGCCGCACGACTGGCCGCTCGAGGCACTTTGCGTGTATTCGCGGGCTTCTTTCATGTTCGGAAAAACACTTGTCGGAAAACTTCGTAGGGGCGAGCCCCAGAGCCCCCCGTAGTCAGCGCCTATGGTCATAGGCCTATCTACCGAGGGGCATTGCCAAATGTGGGGGGGGGGGGCAAAGTATGCCATTTGCCCCCCCCCCCCCCCACTTTAGAAAGCGGGAACTTTCGGCTGCACGCTGGAAAATCCAACAAAACTACAGCTGAAGCTCAAATTTCTTCCTCAAGTACAGTGGCCACGTAAGTAATGCTTCGCTTTATTACGTGTCCCATGCTTGGGCAGTGAGGTTTGTCTTTTATGCCTCCTCGTGACGCGCAGTAGCGGGCGACGCGCGGGCTTCGCCATACGCGCTCTCACATTGCGCAGAAGGCCTGGCACTGGACAGTTCGCGTACTCACAAATTTCCGCTCGCGCTACTTGCACCTTGCCCAGTATTTTTTTTTTTTTAGGGGGGGGGGGGGAGGGCCTAACCGTATTTGAAAACGCAATTGGCTTTAACCTGCGGGCGAGGGTTACGGATTAAGTATTAAAAGCAGCTGTGGCGAACGATTGGTGTGCCTTTTACGGCATTAAATCAATGGATTATCAAATGCTCGAACTATTGGATCTCCGTCCACAGATGCTGTACATAGCGTTGCAGTCTCAGTATGTTATCTTCATCAACAATCTAATCAAACCGCTTACAAGTCTTACTGTAAGTGGTTTCATTTGGTTTCATGTGGTTTCAAATTTCATTGTGCAATCAGGACTTATCGTAGATACTTTCGTGAAAATGACCTTGGTCTAGCGTGGAGAGCCATTTCAATTCCAATAGAACATTAACCTGAAGCTTTTGTTAAGGCTTGTGTCACTTCTGATATTGTCTATTTCATTTTTAGGCCGGTTCGAAATAAGAGCTCACTATTACTCGTTTCCCGGCAGCAGCAAGTACAGCAGATATTTCAGATTTTGAAGAAATGAAGGCCACATTTTGGTGACGTACACCAAAAATTTGAAATGTGTAGGTTGCTTATGTGCTCGAAAAACTGTTGCCCGAATATTCGCTTTCTCCAAATTTTTATCGTTTATACACGGCATTTAGTTGTCCCCCCCCCCCCCCCCCCCC
>NC_051154.1:438807360-438827359 GCF_013339745.2 Dermacentor silvarum
GCCAACATTGGCTTTCATTGGCGCCGAGCTGGTGAATGGAACAGCACTGCGATTGCCTGGCGAATTTTTTACATGCTGTGGATATGAAAGCCCTGTAGCTACTGGCACGTACCCGAGCACACGAGGGTTGGACCCTCCCGCGTGTAGCCGTGCGCGGCTTAGCCGTGTCCGGGGAAAGAGGATCGTGGAGGTTGAGCCGATGCCATGTGTGTGGACCTTTACGGCCCCTCGGTGGAGGCAACACACCTCTTTGGCCTCCGCTTCGCGTAGACGGCACCGCCGGACTGACCCACCTGGGGGAAATCGGTAGTCGCCTTTTCCTGCCTCTCTCTCCCCAATCTTCGTCTCTCTCTCACACTTTTTAGCCTGTCCTGTCTTCTACTTTCTTCCATTTACTTCCATTCTCCCTGGCGGCAAGGGTTAACCGTGTGTGGCTATCCTACCTTGGGTACACCATATTTGGTTATAGTAGCGGCGTACGACTGGCGTCGTGCAGACTTGTGTACAAGCTCTGCCGCGTCCCCTCGTTGGGCTCCGTGGTGGGTGGTCGGCGCTGTTGCCGAACATGTACACCTTCTTATGGCAGCACAAACCTCTGTCGTCTATGATCGACCTCTGAAAAGAGGTCGCACCGAAGCAACGTTCCAGTTCTCTTTTCGGAGCAACACCCCAGCATTCCCCAAGTATCATGTAGTCCATAGTGAAAATAACACACCCGTGAGAAAGCTGTCTCCTTTCCTGGTAGCCAAGTGCCTAAAAGACAAAATTGGACCGACATATAAAGCCTCAAAAATGTCTAGCGGGGACCTCCTCCTAGAACTAAATGATAAAGATCAAGTACAAAAGCTCTCAGAACTTACCAGTATTGGTGATGCCACAGTTACAATTTCTGCCCACAGAACTCTAAACACAAGTAGAGGTGTGATATCCGAGGAGGACTTCCTTGGCTTGAGCGATGAGGAACTGCTGGAGGGTTTCCAGGAACAAAACGTGACCAAAGTACAAAGAATTGTCATCCGCAGAAACGATCAAGAAATCCCGACAAAACATGTAATACTCACCTTTGGAACAAGCGAAATGCCTACCTCTCTCAATGCAGGATATGTAAAAGTAAATGTCAGGCCATATATCCCGAACCCCAGACGATGTTTCAAGTGTCAAAGGTTTGGACATGCTTCACACGCATGCCGAGGACAAACAACCTGTGCTAAATGCAGCTCAAATGATCACCAATCTGACAATTGCACTTCTTCTCTTCACTGTGTAAACTGCAAAGGGGACCATGCCGCTTACTCGTGGTCCTGCCCTTGCTGGAAAAAAGAAAAAGAAGTAATTGCACTAACTGTGAAAGAAAAAATCTCTTTCTATGAAGCAAGGAAGCGACTGTCTTACCTTTCGAGAAGAAGTTATGCCGAAGTGACGCAGGTGGGGGCAGCGTCACAGAGGCCTCAGGAGCCCTGCGGGCTCACATACAATGGCCCTTCAGTGACCCGTCCTACCCGCGTGATGGTAGCAGTCAGAACTGCTCCATCCTCTTCGAAGGCCCCGCGGACACCAGTGCCGCTGGGCCCTAAAATCAATCGAACCCCAAGGCCCGAGACACGTGTCTCGGCGCCCAACTCTCGGTCCTCCAGCGCCTCAGGGAGAGCGATGGAGGTCGACTCAAAAACCCCGGTGTCGTCGACGCCGAAGGACAAGCGCTCTCTCGAGCGCACAAAGAGGGACAAAGTCCCAATAACCACACTAATTAAGAAAGTGACAACGTAAAGGTTATCGCTCTTTTTTATATTAGCCTTCTTTAGGTCTATGTCACCAAACATCTTTCTTATCTCTTATTCACTCGTAATGCCATTTTTTACCTTTCTGCTTCAACATGGCTTTTATTATCCACTGGAATTGTAGAGGACTCCTACGTAACCTAGGTGACATCAAAGACATGCTAAGCAACTTCTCTCCTGTGGCCTTGTGCTTGCAGGAAACAAACCTAGGCGAAAAACATAAAAATTTTTTAAAAGGCTTCACCGTGGTACGACGACACCGTACCCAGGCGAGCCGACTTTCGGGTGGTGTAGCCATTGTTCTGCAAGGAGGTATCGCAGCGAGGGAAGTTGCCATTAACCGTCACATAGAAGCCGTTGCTGTGAGCATTTTAGCACACAAAACCATCACCATTTGTTCACTATACATTCCACCACACTCACATTTTACTGTAAGAGACCTAGAGCTAATTTTAAACCAGCTACCAGAACCTTTTTTAATCGCGGGTGATTTTAACGCACATAACACGTTATGGGGTAGCAAAACAAATGACACCAGGGGACAAACACTTGAAGATTTTATCTTAACAAATGACATATGCCTGTTAAACACTGGTGCTGCAACTTACTGTTCCCCAAGCACAGGAGCTATGAGCTGTCTTGACCTGGCGCTGTGCTCCCCATCTATATTTAACGACTTCCAATGGAGTGTTATCGAGAATCCTTACGGTAGTGACCATATGCCTTCTATTATTAAAAACACATCTCCTTTCGCCACCATACCATCGAGATCACCCCGTTGGAAACTTCATCTAGCAGACTGGCCTCTCTTCACCGAAAAAGCCAGTCTGGATGACATACCAGATGGATTAACTATAGATGAACTAAATGAAAAAATTACTGCTAGTATACTTACTGCAGCAGAACAGACAATCCCTCAATCCTCTGGCGTTCTAGGGAAAAAATTAAAGCCCTGGTGGACGAAGGGATGTACGGAAACTAAAAAGCTACAAAACAAAGCGTGGGGTATCTTTCGGCGATACCCAACACAAGATAACCTCCTATTTTTCAAAAAAGCAAAAGCGAAAGCCAGGTACACACGCAGGCAAGCCGAAAGACAGTCATGGAAAAATTATATATCATCCATAAATAGCTCGATAACATCCAAAAGAATGTGGGATCAACTTCGTAAGTTTAGAGGGAACTACACTCCTTACACGATCCCCATACTCTCACCCCCAGGCAAGCAAACAAACTTAGAAGATCAAGCAAACATATTAGGGCAGCATTTTTATGAAATATCAAGCTCGGTAAACTTTTCTCCTAAATTTCAAAAATATAAGCAATCAGCAGAAAAACAAAGGCTTCCGACAACAGGAAGTTCCGAGAGGTCAGATAACACCCCCTTAACACTCCAAGAACTCAACAGGGTACTTACTTCTGGCAAAAAGACAGCTCCCGGTCCGGACAGAGTACATTATACAATGCTCGCACATCTCTCCCCTAAAGCAGTGGATACCTTACTTCGCTTCTTCAATGTAATCTGGGAAACGGGAAAAATGCCGAATGAGTGGAAGAAAGCAATTATAATTCCTCTCTTGAAAGCTGGAAAGCATCCTACAACAGCAACCAGCTACAGGCCTATAGCACTCACAAGCTGTCTTGCAAAATCATATGAAACAATTATAAACATAAGATTGACATACGTCCTTGAAACAGAGAACCTGCTGGACAACCATCAGAGTGGGTACAAGAAAGGGTGCTCTACAACAGACCATCTAGTCCGGTTAGAACACGAGATACGTACTGCTTTTCTACACAAACAGTATTGTCTCACAGTCTTCTTCGACTTAGAAAAAGCGTACGACACAACATGGAGGTTTGGTATTTTGAGGGATTTAGCGGATTTAGGGATCCGCGGTAGAATGCTTAAATGTCTAGCTGATTTCATGTCCGACCGAACCTTTCAAGTGCGTTTAGGAACGGTGCTGTCACGCATATTCATTCAGGAAAATGGTGTGCCGCAGGGATGTGTATTAAGCACAACACTGTTTGTCGTAAAAATGAACTCCGTAAATAATGTAATCCCACCCTCTGTAATGCACTCGTTATATGTGGATGATCTACAAATTGCGTGTCGTGCATCGAACATGGCAACCTGCGAACGGCAAACTCAAATCACATTAAATAAACTCACACAATGGGCATCTGAAAACGGTTTTCGTTTCTCAACTGAAAAAACTATTAGTGTTGTCTTTTCACAAAAACGAGGCCTACAAACAGAACCCACCCTTAAGTTACAGGAAGCCGTCCTACCGGTAAAACAAGAACACAAGTTTCTGGGTATTCTGTTTGATAAAAAGTTGAACTTTCTGGCGCACATAAATAGTCTTAAAATTAAAGGGAATAATGCACTTAACATCCTCAAAGTCTTGTCCCGGAAGCGCTGGGGCTCTGACCGTAAATGCCCGCTACACATATACGGCTCTTTAGTACGCAGCATATTAGACTATGGTAGCATCATATATGGTTCAGCCAGACCATCTTACATCCGACGACTTGATCCAATTCATAACCTTGGACTACGACTGGCAAGTGGTGCTTACAGAACATCACCTGTCCAGAGTTTATACACTGAATGTAATGAGCCTCCTTTACAGCAGCGCAGGGCGCTACTAACATTTTCCTATATACTCAGAATCCAGTCATCACCACAACACATATGCTACAACATCGTCACACACGTGCAACTCACGCTTACACTACACAAATAAACCGAACATGATTAGACCACTTCTGCTGCGATATGAGGAATACTGTCGCAATTATGACATTCCTCATGAGGTCGTTCAGGTTGCTAAAAAGCCACAACGATTACCCCCGTGGTGCGAATTCATAGAGTTATGTGACTTGGCATTAACCCCTCTAAAGAAAAATGACACCCCACACGAACACATCATACAAGAATTCCGCGCTCTTCAGGACAAATATAAAAATTACACAGAATATTACACTGATGGCTCTAAAACAAAAGAACACGTTGGCGTGGGGGTCGTGACAAAAAATTGGGAAACAAGTATTAGACTACCACAGCACGCCTCTGTTTACACGGCCGAAGTCTACGCAATATGGACTGTAGTTAAAAAGATCATCGCCGACAAACACGAAAACACAGTCATATACACTGACTCCTTAAGCACACTGAAGGCTCTACATGTTAAATCTGAATGTGAGCCCCTGTTAGGGGATATTTTAACCCTGGTAAGATCAAACAAATATGGCAGATCAATCAGGTTTTGTTGGGTACCAAGCCATGTTGGAATACCGGGTAATGAAGAAGCTGATAGATGCGCGTCAATGGCAGCACACAAAGACATAACAAACACAACACTCCCACATAAAGATTGCATCCGCGCAATTCGGGAGGCCTTGAGGTCAAAATGGCAACACGAATGGGACCATTGTACAAACAACAAGCTACATCTCACTAAACCCGTACTTGGCGAATGGAAGTCATGTAGTCATCAGGAACGGTTCTTTGAAGTAGTTTTATGTCGACTACGGATTGGGCATACACACCTCACACACAATTTTTTGCTCACAAAAGAAGACCCACCAATATGCGAGAACTGCCAAGAACCGCTCACAGTGATACACATTTTACTAACATGTAAACATATCGAAACAGAGAGACGAAACCTTTTGCAAAACTTATACAAGTTACACATACCGTTACACCCTGCCTTAGTTTTAGGAGATGATGCACTAGTGCCATTACCAGACCTTTTTAAATTACTAGACGATACCGGCTATTTAAACAGGCTATGGACCAACACAGCCTTTGCTGTTTTTAAATTTTTACTCATAACACCTTGTGTTTGGCGCAGCATAGCCTTAGTCGCTTTTGCTCCACTAAACCCCAAATAACTAACTGTAGCTACTGGCGACTACGCCAGCTGGCTGCGCGACATCATGGGCAAGCTTCGCGCCACACCACCGCGTCAGCCAGCGCCGTGACCCGTCCACATGCACCCAGAGCTGTGATCCTGCTCCCATGTGTTTGTGCGGCATGACGCAATACAGCGACCTCTTCAACCACCGTACGACGGCCCTTTCAAAGTCCTCCATCGTACAAACAAGCAATTTACCTCAAGTCAACCACGAATTTCCACAGTAGTCTCTACTGACCGCGTGAAACCGGCTCGTATGAAGAACTCTGAAGGTGCCGCGGCTGTCGCGACTCTTGTCAGAGCAACGAAAGAACCAACTGCAACTTCCTCCCGAACAACAGTGCAGCACAAACGCAGTGGGACGCGAGCCACTGCTCCCGTTGTACTGGACCTGTAACGTTCGGCAGCTCACTGGGGAGGAAGTGATGTAGTGAACTCCATCTGCCGCGCCGCTATAATTGGCGCGCGTTTAAATGGCTAGTTTATAGCACCACTCTTGAACACCATGTTGTGCACCTGAAAGGCAAGTCTGTTGGTGCACGTGCCTCCCAGTGTCTCGTGAGAGAATAAAAAAGTTTAGTCTGTTTGGAACTCATTGCTCACGGTCTCATTGCTCTTAGCCCGCGCTAGCAACCAACAGTGTCATTATTCTGCCTGTCCATATAGAGGCTTGGTTAAGATGTCCTCTTCGTCATGCTAGGGCGAAAAAATTGTGTAATAAATTGAGATTAACATGAAATACATGTCTTCTTTAGATAGTTGCTCCGTCCGATCTGATGCCTCGCTCGATTCCCCTGCCGATGCTTCATAGGCTTCATTGCCTCTCTGCTCTAACACTGGTGGCCAGGGCAGGCTCCTGTTATTTCAGCATCCGGTGAAGGTATGCGCCTCGGCGGTCTCTGGATAATTAGACTCATTCACTCTGATTTGGAACTCAAGACGAGTTAATTCCATTTGCATTTTTCAATTACGCTTGGATAGCGTGATTCCTGTCATGAACTTGCGATAGTGCTGCAATGCATAATACTAATGCGCCAAAAGTCCACCGTGAGGCGGCCCTATCACAAAAATCTGGATTTACGTCTACCCTAACGCGCCCCTAAATCTTAGTTCTCCATTTCGCTTTTTTTTTCAAACTGTGGCCGCAATAGCAGATCCAGCTTCATCATCACCTGTGCGCATTAGCTCGAGAAGCGGCTAATCACTTTCAGCATGCTAATGTTAGCGAAAATTGAAGGCTCGCTAAAGCCTCAAAGCAGTGCCACGAATGAGCGAGCTACTCGAACACCAAGCTGAGTCATGCTAGCAGACTACTGAATTGCTATGTCAAAGCATAACTTCATGTGCGGTGTGGGAACATCCTAAAAAAACACTTTTTGAGTGTTTCCATTGCTTCGAATGTGGCATTGTTCAGCAAAAAAAGAAAAAAAGAGACCTCTTTCATGCCGAGAACGTGTGCAGCGGCATACATTTGTCATACATGAAAGCGAATAATTTTGCTATTGGCTTTTCGCTCCATTTCTGTTCCTATAAGCAAGAGCGCGCATGCAGGTTCAATGCTAGCACAATGCTGGAAGAACAGTTCGTCCATGCCAGTGTTGACTCAACTTGCTGCACGAGGCACTGATAGTTCCTGCTCCGACGCGCTGCCCTGGCAGTGTCAGGAACGTATATGCTATTATGAAGGCAAATTATTTTTGTGGGCTACTCTTAATGAATTGACACGCGCTTATTTTGTACAATCTCAAAACTAAGAAAAGTGAAGACATTTGTTCCCTCGGCCTAAGAAAATCCAAATCCAAATTTCTGCAGGTAAAGTGACCAAAAAGGGATCACCTTGAACTATCTGTAGTAAGTGGGTGCTACAGTAACAGCTGTCAATTTATCACTGATGAACAAAATGAGGCAGATCAGATGGACAGCCTTTTAAAAGCAGGTTTACCCTATAGATCATGCATGCCATGGCCGGATCCATTCTTTGAAAGCTGAAGAGCAGCTTGACAAGGACTTGCCAATCAGATGTAACAGGAACAGACGCCACAAGACCTGAGGTTGCCATATTGCCACCAGCAGTAGTGGGTACAGTGCTAAAAGGCAGGCACGGACAAGAAGTGCACGTGCTTCTCCGCCCGCTCGATAGCCAGCTCCCAGCACCGTGTTTTTCAGGAGCCGCTACCCTCAATAAACGTCACGTCGCCCGTTTTCTCACAAGGCACGTGACAATGTACACAACTTTAGCCACAGATTTCAGATCGTGCCTGCTAGGTACGATGTCCCAGTTGTTTTTTTATGCCCATCAAATTAGCCTGAATGTGTTCTCGTACCACGAGACAAGGGTGTATGAAAAATCATGCCAACCATTTCGTGCACTGTGCTGTGGTCTATGAGATACCTCTCAGCTGTGGCAAGTTCAATGCGGGCTAAACGGGCCAATGCTTAAATGACTATCTGAGGGAGCATTCATTCAAACGATTTATTTGAAATAAACTGGGTGGTGGCACGTACGTTGCAAGGCCAGCTCACGTGAGCGGTGCTTTCGCACATTATGATCCTGGGCACAAGCAGCACCAAACCAGCACATGAGCTCATGAAGGCATACGTTATCAGAAAGATCCTGCACATGTTAGTAACACTTCAATTACCTTATATTCCCCAGAGATGCACTTGTTTGAGGCCTATTTGTAGCATTACGAGACAAACTAGCACTGTCACAACATTCATGTCTTGTGTGTGCACAAAATCTGCACCGTATGTTCCATCCTTTGAATCATTAAATCAGTTGGTAGTTCGCACTTTCGTGCGCATGTGTTCTTCCTGTGTAAATATATTTTTGCACACAAGAACATTGTTTAGCAGACTTCACCAACTTGCCCAAGAGGAAGTCCTATCGAGTCTCAAAATTTTTCTTCACGGGCTTTCCTTTTCCGAGAGAAATTCTGTCACTGCACGGCACTCTGAACAAAGTCACGAGTGGTTGACAACTTTACTGATAAAGAAGGAAGAAACGTTATAGAGGCAAAAATTGTCACATTGTCACTCAGATAGATATCCTAATGCAATGCCTAAAACGTTTTTGTTAGACAAGAGGATCAGGGTAAGGCTCAAGACTTATCAGCATTCTATTGTACAGATCAAGGGAATAACCAAACAAGCCCTGTAAAGTGCAGCAAAGTGCAGGAAGAGTCATACAATGGAAACTTGCCATTTGCTTGAGAGTGACATGGGCCTGCAAACCTACACCGGTCATATTAGCATGCATATTGCATCTACAACATAGTGCAGGTTCCTGCAATAAACCTACGTCGTGTTTGCATACAAGATGCGAGGTATATTTCTACAAGCATAGTACCTCGCATAGCACCAAAAGAAGTAATGCTAGATAGCAGCTTAGCAAGCTAGCTGGAATAAATCTAAGCAAATTTCTTGGTCTTCAAGGCAGCTAAACTTTACAGCAAAATTGGGCCCGAGTAGAACTATCAGCGGCTGGGCCACGTTCCCCAACATTTGTCTTTATCGCTTACATTCGGGTTACTCAACATGTGCGTTTTGAACTATGGCGAGACTTGCTCAAGCAAGTCGTGATTCGCTAGCAACCAAAATCCGAGATAAACAGGGAAACAGAACATGCAAGGCAAGCAACAGTAGAGGTAAACGCTACATCGAGTGCCATAAAGAAATATGCAACAGCTCACTTACTCGCGCATTATCTGCAACGTACAAGTCTCACGAAGGAGGAAACGAAATTGTTTCCCGATCGATGCCAACCTAAGCGGCAACGGCAGCAACAAGCGTTTAAAAAGAGTTTAAACCTTTACACAATCAGACAAAAAGTGCTGCCTCGCTGGGAGCACACATGCGCCTAATTCAAAACAGCAAATTCAACAAACAAGAGCAACAGTACTGAAAAACGGAATGCACAAGACCACGCGATACCAACCATAAACGCACTACAAGGCGTAAAGAAACGAGCTGTTCCAGGGTTGCGCCCTTGTGTCGCTCGTGATCGCAAGCTCGGGCACGATCCAGCTCTTCCAACGCAACTAGATAGAAGAATATTCTAGCACACATTACACTAAGAAACAACCAAATTGAAGCAGCTCCAGCAGCATGCACTGCATCGCGCGCAAAATTATAAACCGGAACATGCCATACTTATTTAAACAACGTCACGATCACGTAGCCACAACTCTGACGTCACTTCCGTTCGTGGCAGCAGCGCTCTCCATTTGGACTTCGCTGGTGCCACGCGCGTGTCAGCAGCTATTACCTTTTCCAAACTGTGTTGCAGCCATGGATGGGAAGCATGTGGTAATTACAAAGCCAGCGGATTCCGGAACAGTGTATAGAAATTACAAGAAGAGCTTCAGGGTTATACTGATTGCCGTCGCTGATGCCAAGCACAAGTTTTTGCACACCAATATTGGTGCACTAGGCTCACATGGAGATGTGGGCGTCAGGCAAATGACGCCGCTACAAGCATATTTATCAAACGTGACGGCTGGTCTTCCGGAACTCGAGGTGCTGGTCTTGGAAAACATATATGCTCGGTGCATGCGCTGGGACTGCAACCCAACGACCTGCACTCCCTACTATGGGCCCTGCCCGCGCTTCGAAACCTAGCGACAGACAGCTACGACCTGCGGTTCTTCGAAAACTATAGCGAAACACTTGGACGAGTTTCTGTGTCATGCACCCAATGTGCCTGCCGCACCGTCTACGTGGTGAACCTCCAGAGCCGTGCCGACAAGGATGCTTTGCTGTCGCGCATTGTTGCCCACCAGCAGCAGGAGACGAGCGGGAGACGCCTGCGAAAACCATAAGACACTTAACAAAATGACACAAGAGCATGCCTCAGCTGTCTTATATTACTCAGACTGCATGTTGTTACAATCGGCCAGCGGTGGGAAGCGACGTTCAAGCCACCTCCGATTTGCTGAGACGAATCAGCATGGTGAAGCTCACAATGCATCGCATCGGACAGACCAGCGGCGACACCAAGGCAAGACACGTTTGACGACTATGGGGCTGATGAATGTTACCCGGCCGCCGACCTGCTAACCTAACCTAAAAGATACAAGAAAACAATGAAACAAGCAACTAAGTCACAATTCGTGGAGGTGTGGCAGCGTTACTGTTACTAATTATGACAAACGAAGAGTGCACATTCGAGCAGACAAGCACGCCGGAGCTGAATACAAAGCGGTACCGCCTAAAGCAAGCGCTTTCCGCCTCAAACCTATAAAGACATTGTTTCTTGCTCAAGTGAAACCCCATGAGCCTGCAAGTCATTCTGACAACGACGATAGATATGTAATTCAGCAAACATGCAAGAGTTTTTCCTGTACTACTATTTGACAATGGCTTGACAATGTCACTGGTGTCCTCCACGCAGCTAGAGCATGAACAGACTCGGCAGGGTTGCTCAGATGAAGCCCTAGCTAAATTGCAGCCAACGGAGACTTCATGTGGATTGACAGGGAGTCTCCCGGAGACTCCGGTGAATAGCCTGCAGTGTGGACTGCACATCTGACAGCATCGCTGGTGACCACAAAGCTTCCGAGAGGAACGATGCGAGTGCATCAGGTTTGCGGCTCATCTAGAGTGCTCTCCGAGATGTAGCTAGTGCTCTCTATGAGAAATGTAGCCAGTGCTCTCCCATCTGCTCTGTCATGTAGGAGGAGGAAACAACTTTATTAGGAGAAATTTCAGGGCGTTGTAGATGGCCGCTTGTCTGCGGCGACCTCTTCCGCCCAGGCAATGTAGAAAGTAGGAAGTGCTCTCCCAGAATGATGTAGTCTGTTGAGATTCAGTAGTGCCGACAAACTGCGATGTACAGCGCCCTGCTCCGTTCTCCGGCCAGTACGATGATGATCCCTTGTTCTGTAAATATGTTTGCCTTTCCGATGCCTTTCCATATTCATAACCAGACATGGTGTGTCGCCTCTCTTTCTCAAGTGAAACCCTGCGAACCTGCAAGTGATTCGGATGAAGACGAATATTTACTTCAGCGACCATGTTAGACTATTATGTGTACTACTATTATGCAATAACTTGATAATGTCAATGGTGTCCTCCTCCACGCAGCTAGAGACTCTGGAGTGTTGCTCCGCAGGAACCCTAGCTGACTTGCTGCGAACTGAGACTTTAAGTCTCAGGGACAGGGAGCCGTCTGCTGGAGACTCCGGCAGATAGTCAGACAGAGACTCTGCAGGAAATGGACGATACCACTGACACCATCGCTGGTGACCACAAAGCTACCGAGAAGAACGATGGGAATGCACCACGTTTACGGCTCATCTAAAGTGCTCTCCGAGACGTAGCTAGTGCTTTTCATGAGAGATGTAGTCAATGCTCTCCCATCTGCTGTGTCATGTTGATAGTGCTCTCCCAGAAAGATGCAGTCTGTTGAGATTCAGTAGTGCTGACATGCTACGATGCACTGCGAGACCTGATATTAAACGTGCGCGCACACAAACGGGTACGAGTGTGGAATTTGCCAGGGCACCACACAAGCCATAAGTCAGCAGGCAGGGACCGGTGTACAGCCAGACCATGGCGGAAGAAATGGGATGGCGTTTGGGCTGTAGACTATAAGCTTTTTTTAAGCCTGCGTCCAGCCCAGCACCAACCGTGGATGAACAAGTCAGAAGAACCTCCATTTAGGGCGGCCCTTGGACAGGTAATGCTCCAAATGGCAGGGCCAAAGTCGCGGGTCAAACAAGTGCGCCCCCCCCCCCTACGCTAAGTAGTGGACAGTACTGGATGATTAGGGTCGTTGCCACCGAAAACGGAGCTTCAGAGTCGGCTTCCTGAATATGAATGGTGCCCGACGAGAACAGTTAGTTAGTTATTTGGGGTTTAGTGGCGCAAAAGTGACTAAGGCTATGCTGCGCCAAACACAAGGTGTTATGAGTAAAAATTTAAAAACAGCAAAGGCTGTGTTGGTCCATAGCCTGTTTAAATAGCCGGTATCGTCTAGAAATTTAAAAAGGTCTGGTAATGGCACTAGTGCATCATCTCCTAAAACTAAGGCAGGGTGTAACGGTATGTGTAACTTGTATAAGTTTTGCAAAAGGTTTCGTCTCTGTGTTTCGATATGTTTACATGTTAGTAAAATGTGTATCACTGTGAGCGGTTCTTGGCAGTTCTCGCATATTGGTGGGTCTTCTTTTGTGAGCAAAAAATTGTGTGTGAGGTGTGTATGCCTAATCCGTAGTCGACATAAAACTACTTCAAAGAACCGTTCCGGATGACTACATGACTTCCATTCGCCAAGTACGGGTTTAGTGAGATGTAGCTTGTTGTTTGTACAATGGTCCCATTCGTGTTGCCATTTTGACCTCAAGGCCTCCCGAATTGCGCGGATACAATCTTTATATGGGAGTGTTGTGTTTGTTATGTCTTTGTGTGCTGCCATTGACGCGCATCTATCAGCTTCTTCATTACCCGGTATTCCAACATGGCTTGGTACCCAACAAAACCTGATTGATCTGCCATATTTGTTTGATCTTACCAGGGTTAAAATATCCCCTAACATGGGCTCACATTCAGATTTAACATGTAGAGCCTTCAGTGTGCTTAAGGAGTCAGTGTATATGACTGTGTTTTCGTGTTTGTCGGCGATGATCTTTTTAACTACAGTCCATATTGCGTAGACTTCGGCCGTGTAAACAGAGGCGTGCTGTGGTAGTGTAATACTTGTTTCCCAATTTTTTGTCACGACCCCCACGCCAACGTGTTCTTTTGTTTTAGAGCCATCAGTGTAATATTCTGTGTAATTTTTATATTTGTCCTGAAGAGCGCGGAATTCTTGTGTGATGTGTTCGTGTGGGGTGTCATTTTTCTTTAGAGGGGTTAATGCCAAGTCACATAACTCTATGAATTCGCACCACGGGGGTAATCGTTGTGGCTTTTTAGCAACCTGAACGACCTCATGAGGAATGTCATAATTGCGACAGTATTCCTCATATCGCAGCAGAAGTGGTCTAATCATGTTCGGTTTATTTGTGTAGTGTAAGCGTGAGTTGCACTGTGTGACGATGTTGTAGCATATGTGTTGTGGTGATGACTGGATTCTGAGTATATAGGAAAATGTTAGTAGCGCCCTGCGCTGCTGTAAAGGAGGCTCATTACATTCAGTGTATAAACTCTGGACAGGTGATGTTCTGTAAGCACCACTTGCCAGTCGTAGTCCAAGGTTATGAATTGGATCAAGTCGTCGGATGTAAGATGGTCTGGCTGAACCATATATGATGCTACCATAGTCTAATATGCTGCGTACTAAAGAGCGGTATATGTGTAGCAGGCATTTACGGTCAGAGCCCCAGCGCTTCCGGGACAAGACTTTGAGGATGTTAAGTGCATTATTCCCTTTAATTTTAAGACTATTTATGTGCGCCAGAAAGTTCAACTTTTTATCAAACAGAATACCCAGAAACTTGTGTTCTTGTTTTACCGGTAGGACGGCTTCCTGTAACTTAAGGGTGGGTTCTGTTTGTAGGCCTTGTTTTTGTGAAAAGACAACACTAATAGTTTTTTTCAGTTGAGAAACGAAACCCGTTTTCAGATGCCCACTGTGTGAGTTTGTTTAATGTGATTTGAGTTTGCCGTTCGCAGGTTGCCATGTTCGATGCACGACATTTAATTTGTAGATCATCCACATAGAACGAGTGCATTACAGAGGGTGGGATTACATTATTTACGGAGTTCATTTTTACGACAAACAGTGTTGTGCTTAATACACATCCCTGCGGCACACCATTTTCCTGAATGAATATGCGTGACAGCACCGTTCCTAAACGCACTTGAAAGGTTCGGTCGGACATGAAATCAGCTAGACATTTAAGCATTCTACCGCGGATCCCTAAATCCGCTAAATCCCTCAAAATACCAAACATCCATGTTGTGTCGTACGCTTTTTCTAAGTCGAAGAAGACTGTGAGACAATACTGTTTGTGTAGAAAAGCAGTACGTATCTCGTGTTCTAACCGGACTAGATGGTCTGTTGTAGAGCACCCTTTCTTGTACCCACTCTGATGGTTGTCCAGCAGGTTCTCTGTTTCAAGGACGTATGTCAATCTTATGTTTATAATTGTTTCATACGATTTTGCAAGACAGCTCGTGAGTGCTATAGGCCTGTAGCTGGTTGCTGTTGTAGGATGCTTTCCAGCTTTCAAGAAAGGAATTATAATTGCTTTCTTCCACTCATTCGGCATTTTTCCCGTTTCCCAGATTACATTGAAGAAGCGAAGTAAGGTATCCACTGCTTTAGGGGAGAGATGTGCGAGCATTGTATAATGTACTCTGTCCGGACCGGGAGCTGTCTTTTTGCCAGAAGTGAGTACCCTGTTGAGTTCTTGGAGTGTTAAGGGGGTGTTATACGACATCTCGGAACTTCCTGTTGTCGGAAGCCTTTGTTTTTCTGCTGATTGCTTATATTTTTGAAATTTAGGAGAAAAGTTTACCGAGCTTGATATGTCATAAAAATGCTGCCCTAATATGTTTGCTTGATCTTCTAAGTTTGTTTGCTTGCCTGGGGGTGAGAGTATGGGGATCGTATAAGGAGTGTAGTTCCCTCTAAACTTACGAAGTTGATCCCACATTCTTTTGGATGTTATCGAGCTATTTATGAATGATATATAATTTTTCCATGACTGTCTTTCGGCTTGCCTGCGTGTGTACCTGGCTTTCGCTTGTGCTTTTTTGAAAAATAGGAGGTTATCTTGTGATGGGTATCGCCGAAAGATACCCCACGCTTTGTTTTGTAGCTTTTTAGTTTCCGTACATCCCTTCGTCCACCAGGGCTTTAATTTTTTCCCTAGAACGCCAGAGGATTGAGGGATTGTCTGTTCTGCTGCAGTAAGTATACTGGCAGTAATTTTTTCATTTAGTTCATCTATAGTTAATCCATCTGGTATGTCATCCAGACTGGCTTTTTCGGTGAAGAGAGGCCAGTCTGCTAGATGAAATTTCCGACGGGGTGATCTCGATGGTATGGTGGGGAAAGGAGATGTGTTTTTAATAATAGAAGGCATATGGTCACTACCGTAAGGATTCTCGATAACACTCCATTGGAAGTCGTTAAATATAGATGGGGAGCACAGCGCCAGGTCAAGACAGCTCATAGCTCCTGTGCTTGGGGAACAGTAAGTTGCAGCACCAGTGTTTAACAGGCATACGTCATTTGTTAAGATAAAATCTTCAAGTGTTTGTCCCCTGGTGTCATTTGTTTTGCTACCCCATAACGTGTTATGTGCGTTAAAATCACCCGCGATTAAAAAAGGTTCTGGTAGCTGGTTTAAAATTAGCTCTAGGTCTCTTACAGTAAATTGTGAGTGTGGTGGAATGTATAGTGAACAAATGGCGATGGTTTTGTGTGCTAAAATGGTCACAGCAACGGCTTCTATGTGACTGTTAATGGCAACTTCCCTCGCTGCGATACCTCCTTGCAGAACAATGGCTACACCACCCGAAAGTCGGCTCGCCTGGGTACGGTCTCGTCGTACCACAGTGAAGCCTTTTAAAAAATTTTTATGTTTTTCGCCTAGGTTTGTTTCCTGCAAGCACAAGGCCACAGGAGAGAAGTTGCTTAGCATGTCTTTGATGTCACCTAGGTTACGTAGGAGTCATCTACAATTCCAGTGGATAATAAAAGCCATGTTGAAGCAGAAAGGTAAAAAATGGCATTACGAGTGAATAAGAGATAAGAAAGATGTTTGGTGACATAGACCTAAAGAATGATGATGATGATATGTGGTTTTTTGTGGCGCAAGGGCCAGGTATGGCCAAAGAGCGCCATGACTGATAATGTTGTGTTAAGCGCTGATTGATTAGTTGCGATGATAGGATGTAACATGGCTGTAAAGTGGCCTAAAATCAATCGCTATCGTAGTAGCGTAAAACGATATATAGTATAAAAATATGATAGTGATATGTGGAGTGGTCTATGGGTACAGTACGAATGACAAGTGATCATGAGGCTAAAATGCAAGAGAATGAAAATAGCACGTATGCCTCCTTAAGGCCTTTGAGCCCAAAGGCTGTGAGGCAGGTGCTTTGTTTAACGCAGCTACCGCAGCAGAAACCTCTGTTAAGAGGCCGTGCTACGGATTGCCTGGGGCTATAACATGAAAACTGTGTACATCTTTTAAGAATTCCAACAATGATTGATATTTAAACAGAGGTTCTATACCTAAGATCATTAGAGGATGAAGTGGAATTTGCTGCCGGTGTGGTAATGGAAAATGCTTTTTCCGATTAGCGTTCAATTCAGTGCATTGCCGCAGGATGTGAAGCACGGTAAGTGGCTCACCACATTTATCACACGTGGGTGAATCACCACCGGACAAGAGGTAAGCGTGTGTACTGTATGTGTGTCCTATCCTAAGTCTGCAAAGTGTTACTTCTGTGCGGCGGTTCTTTGATACCGGCGGCCAGTTGCCAAGATACGGCTTGATAACATGCAGTTTATTTTCTGTTGCTCTATCCCACAACCGCTGCCAATAAGCCCTCAGCTTTTTCTTTAGGGTGGGCTTGAGGTCCATTACAGGGACAGTCGTGGAAGAGTTGGAAACGTTCGCGTGGACGGATGTGGCTAGCTGGTCAGCCAACACGTTACCTTCTATCTCTCGGTGCCCCGGCACCCAGCATACCACGATATGTTGCTTGGACGCATAGGCGGTGCATAGTACAGAGTAAAGGGATAGAATTACAGGGTTTTTATATTTTTTGACAGTTTTTAAAGCGTTTACGACGCTCAAAGAGTCTGTGTATATAACTGCCTTTGGGATATTAGATTCTTTAATGTGTTTAACGGCGGCCAATATCGCGTGGGCCTCTGCTGTGAAAATACTTGTGTTAGAGTGCAGAACACCGGCATCCGAAAAGGACGGACCGACCGCTGCGTAAGACACGCCGGAATTACACTTCGAAGCATCTGTAAAAAATTCAGGATAGGAGTATTTGTGCTGTAGTTCGAGGAAGTACATTCAGATATGCGCGACAAGTGCACGCTTTGTAATAGCTACAAAAGATGTGTCACAGTGTATAAGTTGCCACTGCCACGGCGGGGGCCGTATAGCAGGGGGCATTAGGTGGTATTCAGACAGTGCAACCCTTGTTTCTTCAGCTATGTCTCTAACGCGCAGTGAGAAAGGCTGTGCCACTCTGGGCCGGTTGCGAAAAAGTTGAGAACTGGACAAATCCTTTATAGTGGAATATGCGGGCTGCTCACTGTTTGCGTTCACTCTCAGAAAATACATAAAAGACGAATATGTTCTCTGCAGATGAAGTGACCACTCATCCGATTCAACGTAAAGGCTTTCTACTGGGCTTGTTCTAAAGGGGCCTGTGGACAGACGAATGCCTAAGTGGTGGACAGGGTCCAGCATCTTCAGAGCAGTTGCAGTAGCCGACTGGTACACTATGGCTCCATAATCTAGTCGTGTGCGTATGAGGCTTTTATACAAGTTCATAAGACATTTTCTATCACTACCCCAGGTTGTGCGTGACAGCACCTTTAAGATATTCATTGTTTTCATACATTTGTTTTTTAAATACTTTATGTGCTCTACAAAGGTTAATTTTTCGTCTAAAATTATGCCTAAAAATTTATGTTCCCTGTTTACAGGCAGACGCTCACCATGTAACACAATTTCAGGATCAGGGTGCAGGCCTCTCTTTCTAGAGAAAACTACACAGGTGCTTTTTGTGGGTTCAGTCTGAACCCGTTCTCATCAGCCCATTTGGAGACCTTGTTGAGACCAAGCTGGACCTGTCGCTCACAGATTGCGAGAGAACTTGATTGAAATCCTATCTACACATCATCAACATATGTTGAATAGAAGATGTTACGTGGTATGTAGAGACGAAGAGAATTCATTTTTACTATAAAGAGCGTGCAGCTGAGCACCCCGCCCTGCGGCACTCCAGTTTCCTGTACAAATTTTCGTGACAACACATTGCCCACTCGAACACGGAATGCGCGATTAGACAGATAACTTTCGATAACATTGAACATATTACCGCGTATACCTAAGTGTGAGAGGTCTCTCAATATCCCAAACCGCCACGTAGTATCATAGGCTTTCTCCATATCAAGGAATACAGATAAGAAAAACTGCTTATGAACAAAAGCTTCACGGATACGTGCCTCGATACCTATGAGGTGGTCACTGGTGGATCGGCCCTCCCGAAAACCGCACTGGTATGGGTCGAGCAATTTGTTTGATTCGAGGAAGTGTAGTAAGCGACAGTTAATCATTTTTTCAAATACTTTGCAGAGGCAGCTTGTTAACGCTATAGGTCTGTAACTTGATACAGAGGAAGGATCCTTTCCGTGCTTCAGAATTGGAATTATAATAGCCTCCTTCCAAACAGAGGGGATCTCGCCGGAAAACCATATAACGTTGTAAAGGGAAAGGAGGGTTTTTTGTGTTTCGAAGGGTAGTTGTTTCAGCATATCATATATTGTGCGGTCTGAACCTGGGGCCGATGTATTACAACAGTTCAGTGGTGCCTGCAGTTCTGCTATGCAGAATGGTTTGTTGTACGCCTCACTTCCCGCACATTTTCTTTCTAACTTTTGTTGCTCTATTCGTGTTTTGTACTTTCGAAAGGTTTCGGAGTAGTGTGAGGAGCTCGATATCTGTTCAAAATGCGCACCAAGAAAGTTAGCTTGATCTTCCAGGCTTTCTCCGTGGCTATTTACTAAAGGCAGGGAATACGTTTGTTGCCCGTTAACTTTCTTCACTCTATTCCAGACTTTTCTCTCATCTGTGTACGAGTTTATGCTTGATATAAATTTTGCCCAACTCTCTCGTCTTGCTTGTCGGCGCGTTCTCCTTGCCTGGGATTTGACATGCTTAAAGTTTTCCAGGTTTTCTGCTGTTGGAGAATCGCGAAGCAGCGCCCACGCTTTGTTCTGGTTCCTCCGTGCTTGCCTACATGCATCGTTCCACCAGGGAACACGCCGCTTGGAGCCGATGCCACTCGCTTGAGTAATACATTTGCAGGCGGCATCAAGTATAAAAGCTGTAAAATATGTAACCGCATCATCTATAGTTAGACCGGACATCTCAGTCCACGTTATATGAGTAAGAGCTCGGTACCTTTCCCAATCGGCTGAGTCAACCTTCCACCGAGGGACCTGCGGGGGGAGTTGATCTTGTATCGGCGTACTCAGGATTATTGGGAAGTGGTCACTCCCATACGGGTTATTAAACACATTCCATTTAAAATAGGGTAAAAACGTCGGCGATAAAATGCTAAGATCTATGGCAGAGTATGACTTGT
>NC_051154.1:438827459-438860879 GCF_013339745.2 Dermacentor silvarum
AATTTTCCAATTACCCTCCGAACCGACCTAGACACCTTCCCTAAGCACCATGTCCTTCATAGTGAAGGAAACACAAGCGTAAGAAAACTCTCACCCTTCCTTGTATCGAAATGTCTCGTAAACACGATTGGACCTGACTACAAAGCCACAAAGATGGCTAGCGGAGACCTCCTCCTCGAACTGAAAAAAAAAGACCAAGTTGAAAAGCTCGCCCAACTCACCAGTGTCGGTGACATTAACGTCACAATCTCTCCACATCGCTCGCTCAACACAAGCAGGGGAGTAATATCACAAGAAGATTTCCTAAACCTTAGTGACGAAGAGCTCCTCGAAGGGTTCCAAGATCAAAACGTAATTAAGGTAGAAAGGATTACACTCAGACGAAACGACCAACAAATCCCCACAAAACACGTGATACTAACATTTGGAACTAGTACTGTGCCCACATCACTCGAAGCAGGATACCTAAGAATCAACGTCCGACCGTACATACCGAACCCAAGGCGATGCTTCAAGTGCCAGAGGTTTTGACATGCATCACAATCATGCAGAGGAAAAGAAACATGCGCGAAGTGTAGTGCCAACGACCATCCTTCTGACAACTGCAATGCTCCTGCACATTGTGCCAATTGTAAGGGAGACCATACAGCCTATTCACGGAGTTGCCCTTGCTGGAAAAAAGAAAAAGAAATAATTGCAATCACCGTAAAAGAAAAAAAATTTCATTCTAGGAAAAGGTTGGGACACTTACCTCAACTTAGTTATGCCAGTGCGGCGCGGCAGGGGGCAGCGCCACACCGGTTTCAGGAGTCTACAGGGTCCGCGCGCGGTGCTCCTGCAGAAACTCCATCCGCCCCCTTGGTGGTAGCAGCCAGTGCTGCTCCATCATCATCGAATACGGGCCGGCAGACCGCAGTGTCGCAGGGCCCAAAGTTGAACCGAACTCCACGGCCCGAGACACGCGTTTCGGCGCCTGGCTCTCGATCGTCCAGCGCCTCGGAGAAGGCGATGGAGGTCGACCCAAAAACCCCGGCGTCATTGACGCCAAAAGATCCGCGCTCCATGGAGCGCAGCAAGAAGGACAGACTTCTTGTAACTGCGCCGAAAAAGGGACAGGTAACCTGAACGGCTACCGCCCTTGATTAGAGTAGTGATCTTTCTATTACATGTCACCTATCACTTTTAGCTCACACGCACGTAAGTAAACATTTTTATTTGTCTTACAATGGCTTTCATCATCCATTGGAACTGTAGAGGCCTGACTCATAATCTAGGTGACATCGAAGACATTATAAATAAGCTATCGCCAGTTGCACTCTGCCTTCAAGAAACGAACTTAGGCCCCAAAAATACACAATTTTTGAAAGGTTTTACTGTCGTACGCAAGGACCGCGAACACTCCAGTCGTCTGTCAGGAGGAGTCGCCATAGTAGTGCAGGGCGGCACTCCTACCCGAAATGTCCAATTAAATACATCTATCGAGGCTGTAGCGGTCACCGTTCTGTCTCATAAAACCATCGCCATTTGTTCACTATATCTTCCACCCCATACCTATTTTACTAGTAAAGATTTAGAAAATTTAACAGACCAGCTGCCGGAGCCTTTTGTTTTAGTTGGAGATTTTAATGCTCATTTTACTCTTTGGGGCAGTGGCAAAACTGACCCAAGAGGGCAGCTCATTGAAGATTTTATCTTGTCAAATGATATCTGCCCCTTAAACTCGGGTGCATCAACGTATTTTTCACCTACTTCACGCACTTTTAGTTGTTTAGATTTAGCTTTTTGTTCACCATCTCTTTTTAGCGATCTTAAATGGGAAGCCCTCGACACGCCATATGGTAGTGATCCCTTGCCCGCAATCATAAAAATCTTACCATCACCACCAACCCTTGGCATTAAGCCACGCCGGTGGAAACTTCAGCTTGCTGACTGGCCATTTTTTATGGAACATGCTAAACTGGAAATGGTCTTCTCACCAGAACTGAGCGTTCACGAACTGAATACAAAGTTCGTTGAGGTTATAATCTCAGCCGCAGAAACAGCAATACCTCAGTCATCCGGTATTTTGCGCAAAAGACTTAATCCCTGGTGGACAGACGAGTGCACCAAAGCTAAAAAACAACAAAATAAGGCCTGGGGAATCTTACGAAGGTATCCAACCTATAACAACCTCCGAGCCTTTAAACAGGCCAAAGCCAAAGCAAGATTCGCTCGGCGTCAGGCAGAGAAATCGTCATGGCAAAAATATGTATCTTCAATTAATAGGTCAGTCACATCTAAACAAATGTGGGACCGGGCTAGAAAATTTAAAGGAGAGTACACATCATACACAATACCACTACTTACAAGTCCAGGCACACAAACAACACTAGAAGACCAGGCCAACCTATTAGGCGAACACATTTATAACATCTCAAGCTCAGCAAATTACTCAAACACATTTTTAAAATACACAGAGTCGGCTGAGAAACAGAGACTTCCCACTACCGGTGCTTCAATGGAACTATATAATGACACTCTTACAATGCAGGAATTAAACAGAGTTCTTTGGGTCGGTAAAAAAACGGCAACAGGTCTTGACCGGGTCCACTACACAATGCTGGCGCACTTATCTCAAGCATCCGTAAAGGCACTCCTTCAATTTTTCAACAAGATATGGCAATCTGGGGTCATGCCTACAGACTGGAAAAATGCAGTAGTAGTGCCTTTTCTAAAATCTGGTAAAACTGCATCATCCCCAAGCAGCTACAGACCCATTGCACTAACAAGTTGTCTAGCCAAATCATATGAGAGCATTATAAACGCGAGACTCACATTCATCCTTGAGTCAAGACACCTAATAGACACGCACCAGTGCGGATACAAAAAGGGCTGCTCCACCACTGATCATCTCGTCCGACTAGAACATGAAATACGTGATGCGTTTCTACACAAACAACACTGTCTCGCGGTTTTCTTTAAAAAGCTTACGATACCACATGGCGATATGGAATTTTGAGAGACCTGGCTGATTTGGGCATTCGTGGCAGAATGTTAAACTGCCTATACGATTTCATGTCAAATAGAACATTTCAGGTACGCCTCGGCACAACACTTTCACGCACATTTACACAAGAAAATGGCGTCCCACAAGGTTGCATTCTCAGCACGACACTCTTCATAGTCAAAATGAACTCTGTTAACAAAATAATTCCATCGTCTGTCATACATTTAATATATGTCGATGATTTGCAAGTGGCTTGGCGCGCCTCAAACCTATCCACCTGCGAAAGACAGCTACAAATAACAATAAATAATCTCACACAGTGGGCCGACAAAAATGGTTTCCGCTTTTCAACCCACAAAACCGTTACAGTGCTGTTTTCCCAGAAGCGTGGCTTACATTGCGATCCAGTTCTGACACTGGATGGCGCAACACTACCGGTCAAACGAGAGTACAAATTCTTAGGCGTAACATTTGACACAAAACTGAACTTCCTAGCCCACATTAACACAACAAAAATTAAGGCAAATAAAGCATTAAATATTCTCAAAGTGTTATCGCACAAGCACTGGGGATCTGACCGAATATGCCTACTACGTATTTACCGGTCCCTTGTGCGTAGCATTCTCGACTACGGTAGTGTAGTTTATGGTGCAGCCAGGCAATCCTACATTAAACGACTTGATCCAATTCACAATCTTGGCCTACGATTGGCGAGCGGTGCCTACAGAACATCGCCTGTCCTAAGTTTATACGTTGACTGCAATGAGCCTTCCCTACAGCACCGCAGAGCACTACTAACCCTCTCCTATGTACTGAGAATTCGGTCCACACCACAACATATATGCTACAAAATCGTAACACAATGCAACTCTCGCTTACACTACACAAACAAACCGAACATGATACGTCCACTTGTCTTACGACATGAGGAATACTGTCAGATTTATAACATTCCTCATAATGTCCTGCAGGTTGCTGAAAGGCAGCAAAGACTGGCCCCATGGCGCGATTGCACACAACTATGTTATTGGACACTAACACACTTAAAGAAAAAGGACACCCCACACGAACACATAATGCAAGAGTTCCGCACTATTCAAGAAAAATATAAAGATCACACAGAATTTTACACAGATGGTTCTAAAACACAAGAATACGTGGGTGTTGGAACCGTAACGGAAAATTGGGAAAATAGCATCCGAATACATAATTCTGCTTCAGTCTTTACCGCCGAAGTTATGGCTATATGGACGGCAGTAAACAAAGTTATCACCGACAAACAGAAGAGTGCTGTCATTTACACCGATTCGTTGAGTGCACTCAAAGCTTTAAATTTAAAATCCGACTGTGAACCGCTGCTCGGCGATATCTTAAACATGGTGCGTAATAACAAATACGGACGAACCATACGATTCCGCTGGGTCCCTAGCCATGTTGGGATACCAGGGAACGAATCAGCAGATAGATGCGCGGCCATGGCAGCGCACAAAGACCTAACACACACAAAACTTCCATACAAAGACAGTATACGAGCAATTCGCAAAGCCCTGACATCAAAATGGCAACAAGAATGGGACTCCTGCATTAATAACAAGTTACACATAACCAAACCCCTGCTTGGCGAGTGGAAATCGTGCAGTCACCAGCAACGGTTCTACGAGGTGATCCTATGTCGACTTTGAATAGGGCACACACATCTGACACACAACTTCTTACTTAGAAAAGAAGATCCGCCAACCTGCGATAAGTGTCATGAACCTCTCACAGTAATACACATTGTTATGACATGTGCACATATAGAAACACACAGACGGAAAATACTGCAGAATCTGTATAACTTACACATACCTTCACACCCCGCCTTACTATTGGCCCCGCAGGGGCATGTGCGTCAGCAGGCGTTTGGTGAGCTGCGCCACCACGTACCCGAGCACACGAGGGTTGGACCCTCCCGCGCTTATCCCTGCGCGGCTTAGCCGTGTCCGGGGAAAAGGGGATCCTGGGGGTTGAGCCAATGCCGGGCGTTTGGACCTTTACGGCCCCTCGGTGGAGGCAACACATCCCTTTGGCCTCGGCTTCACGTAGATGGCACCCCCGGACTGACCCACCCGGGGGAAATCGCTAGTCGCCTTTTCCTGTCTCTCTCTCTCTTAAATCTTCGTCTCTCTCTCACACTTTTTGACCTTTCTTGTCTTCTAATCTCTTCCGTTTACTTCCATTCTCCCTGGCGGCAAGGGTTAACCGTGTGTGGCTATGCTACCTTGGGTAAACCATATTTGGTTATAGTAGCGGCGTACGACTGGCGTCGTGCAGACTTGTGTACAAGCTCTGCCGCGTCCCCTCGTTGGGCTCCGTGGTGGGCGGTCGGCGCTGCTGCCGAACACGAACACTTTCTTATGGCAGCGCAAACTTCCGTAGTCTATGATCGGCCTCTCAAACGAGGCCGCACCGAAGCATCATTCCAGTTCTCCTTGCGGAGCAACGTCCCAACATTCCCCAAGTACCATGTAGTCCATAGTGAAAACAACACACCCGTGAGAAAGCTCTCTCCTTTCCTAGTGGCCAAGTGCCTGAAAGACAAAATTGGACCGACATATAAAGGCTCAAAAATGTCTAGCGGGGACCTCCTTCTAGAACTAAATGATAAAGATCAAGTAGAAAAGCTCTCGGAACTTACCAGTATTGGTGATGCCACAGTTACAATTTCAGCCCACAGAACTCCAAATACAAGCAGAGGTGTGATATCCGAGGAGGATTTCCTTGGCTTCAGCGATGAAGAACTGCTGGAGGGTTTCCAGGAACAAAACGTGACCAAAGTACAAAGAATTGTCATCCGCAGAAACGATCAAGAAATTCCCACAAAACATGTTATACTCACCTTTGGAACAAGCGAAATGCCTACCTCTCTCAATGCAGGATACGTAAAAGTAAATGTCAGACCATATATCCCGAACCCCAGACGATGCTTCAAGTGTCAACGGTTTGGACATGCTTCACACGCATGCCGAGGACAAACAACCTGTGCTAAATGCAGCTCAAATGATCATCAATCTGACAATTGCAGTTCTTCTCTACACTGTGTAAACTGCAAAGGGGACCATGCAGCTTACTCGCGGTCCTGTCCTTGCTGGAAAAAAGAAAAAGAAGTAATAGCACTAACTGTGAAAGAAAAAATCTCGTTCTACGAAGCTAGAAAGCGATTGTCTTACCTTTCTAGAAGTTATGCCGAAGTGACGCAGGTGGGGGCAGCGTCACAGAGGCCTCGGGAGTCCTGCCGGCCCACACACAGTGGTCCTGCAGTGACCCCTCCCGCCCCCGTGGTGGAAGCAGTCAGCGCTGCTCCACCCTCTTCGAAGGGCCCGCAGACACCAGTCTCGCAGGGCCCTAAAATCAATCGAACCCCAAGGCCCGAGACACGTGTCTCGGCGCCCAGCTCTCGGTCCTCCAGCGCCTCAGGGAGAGCGATGGAGGTCGACTCAAAAACCCCGGTGTCGTCGACGCCGAAGGACAAGTGCTCTCTCGAGCGCGCAAAGAGGGACAAAGTCCCAATAACCACACTAATTAAGAAAGTGACAACGTAAAGGTTATCGCTCTTTTTTATATTAGCCTTCTTTAGGTCTATGTCACCAAACGTCTTTCTTATCTCTTATTCACTCGTAATGCCATTTTTACCTTTCTGCTTCAACATGGCTTTTATTATCCACTGGAATTGTAGAGGACTCCTACGAAACCTAGGTGACATCAAAGACATGCTAAGCAACTTCTCTCCTGTGGCCTTGTGCTTGCAGGAAACAAACCTAGGCGAAAAACATAAAATTTTTTTAAAAGGCTTCACTGTGGTACGGCGCGACCGTACCCAGGCAAGCCGGCTTTCGGGTGGTGTAGCCATTGTTCCGCAGGGAGGTATAGCAACCAGAGAAATTGCCATTAACAGTCACATAGAAGCCGTTGCTGTGACCATTTTAGCACACAAAACCATCACCATTTGTTCACTATACATTCCACCACACTCACATTTTACTGTAAGAGACCTAGAGCTAATTTTAAACCAGCTACCAGAACCTTTTTTAATCGCGGGTGATTTTAACGCACAAAACACGTTATGGGGTAGCAAAACAAATGACACCAGGGGACAAACACTTGAAGATTTTATCTTAACAAATGACATATGCCTGTTAAACACTGGTGCTGCAACTTACTGTTCCCCAAGCACAGGAGCTATGAGCTGTCTTGACCTGGCGCTGTGCTCCCCATCTATATTTAACGACTTCCAATGGAGTGTTATCGAGAATCCTTACGGTAGTGACCATATGCCTTCTATCATTCAAAAAACACCCCTTCTCCCTACCACACCATCAAGATCACCCCGTTGGAAACTCCATCTAGCAGACTGGCCTCTCTTCACGGAAAAGGCCAGTCTGGATGACATACCAGATAGTCTAAATATAGATGAATTAAATGAACAAATTACTGCTTGTGTACTTGCTGCAGCAGAACAGACAATACCTCAATCCTCTGGCTTTTTAGGAAAGAAATAAAACCCTGGCGGACGAACGGATGTACAGAAACTAAAAAGCTACAAAACAAAGCGTGGGGTATCTTTCGGCGATACCCAGCACAAGATAACCTCCTATTTTTCAAAAAATCAAAAGCGAAAGCCAGGTACACACGCAGGCAAGCCGAAAGACAGTCATGGAAAAATTATACATCATCCATAAATAACTCGATAACATCCAAAAGAATGTGGGATCAACTTCGTAAGTTTAGAGGGAACTACACTCCTTACACGATCCCCATACTCTCACCCCCAGGCAAGCAAACAAACTTAGAAGAGCAAGCAAACATATTAGGGCAGCATTTTTATGACATATCAAGCTCGGTAAACTTTTCTCCTAAATTTCAAAAATATAAGCAATCAGCAGAAAAACAAAAGCTTCCGACAACAGGAAGTTCCGAGAGGTCGTATAACACCCCCTTAACACCCAAGAACTCAACAGGGTACTCACTTCTGGCAAAAAGACAGCTCCCGGTCCAGACAGAATACATTATACAATGCTCACACATCTCTCCCCTAAAGCAGTGGATACCTTCCTTCGCTTCTTCAATGTATTCTGGGAAGTGGGAAAATGCCGAATGAGTGGAAGAAAGCAATTATAATCCCTTTCTTGAAAGCTGGAAAGCATCCTACAACAGCAACCAGCTACAGGCCTATAGCACTCACAAGCTGTCTTGCAAAGTCATATGAAACAATTATAAACATAAGATTGACATACGTCCTTGAAATCGTGAACCTGCTGGACAACCATCAGAGTGGGTACAAGAAAGGGTGCTCTACAACAGACCATCTAGTCCGGCTAGAACACGAGATACGCACTGCCTTTCTACACAAACAATACTGTCTCACAGTTTTCTTCGACTTAGAAAATGCATATGATACAACATGGAGGTTTGGTATTTTGAGGGACTCAGCGGATTTAGGGATCCGCGGTAGAATGCTTAAATGTCTAGCTGATTTCATGTCCGACCGAACCTTTCAAGTGCGTTTAGGAACGGTGCTGTCACGCATATTCATTCAGGAAAATGGTGTGCCGCAGGGATGTGTATTAAGCACAACACTGTTTGTCGTAAAAATGAACTCCGTAAATAATGTAATCCCACCCTCTGTAATGCACTCGTTATATGTGGATGATCTACAAATTGCGTGTCGTGCATCGAACATGGCAACCTGCGAACGGCAAACTCAAATCACATTAAACAAACTCACGCAGTGGGCATCTGAAAACGGTTTTCGTTTCTCAACTGAAAAAACTATTAGTGTTGTTTTCTCACAAAAAAGAGGCCTGCAACCAGATCCCACGCTTAACTTACAGGAAGCCATACTACCGGTAAAACAAGAACACAAGTTTCTGGGCGTTCTGTTTGATAAAAAGTTGAACTTTCTTGCGCACATAAGTAATCTTAAAATTAAAGGGAACACTGCACTTAACATCCTCACAGTCTTGTCACGGAAGCGCTGGGGCTCTGACCGTAAATGCCGGCTACACATCTACCGCTCTTTAGTACGTAGCATATTAGACTATGGTAGCATCATTTATGGATCAGCCAGATCGTCTTACATCCGACGACTTGACCCAATTCATAACCTTGGACTACGAATGGCAAGTGGTGCTTACAGAACATCACCTGTCCAGAGTTTATACACTGAATGTAATGAGCCTCCTTTACAGCACCGCAGAGCGTTACTAACGTTTTCCTATATACTTAGAATCCAGTCATCACCACAACACATATGCTACAACATAGTCACACAGTGCAACTCACGCTTACACTACACAAATAAACCAAACATGATTAAACCGCTTCTGCTGCGATATGAAGAATACTGTCGTGATTATGACATTCCTCATGAGGTCCTTCAGGTTGCTAAAAGGCCACAACGATTACCCCCATGGTGCGAGATCATAGAGTTATGCGACTGGGCATTAACCCCTCTAAAGAAAAATGACACCCCACACGAACACATCATACGAGAATTTTGCGCTCTTCAGGACAAATATAAAAATTACATGGAATATTACACTGATGGCTCTAAAACAAAAGAACACATTGGCGTGGGGGCCGTGACAAAAAATTGGGAAACAAGTATTAGACTACCACAGCACGCATCTGCTTACACGGCGGAAGTCTACGCAATATGGACTGTAGTTACAAAGATCATCGCTGACAAACACAAAAAAAACAGTCATATACACTGATTCCTTAAGCACGCTGAAGACTCTACAAGTGAAATCCAAATGTAAACCCCTGTTGGGGGATATTTTAAACCTGCTAACATCCAATAAATACGGCAGATCAATTAGATTTTGCTGGGTACCAAGCCATGTTGGAATACCCGGCAATGAAGCAGCTGACAGATGTGCATCAATGGCAGCATACAAAGACATAACAAACACAACACTCCCTAATAAAGATAGTATGCGCGCGATTCGGAAGGCCGTGAGGTCAAAATGGCAACACGAATGGGATGATTGTACCAACAACAAGTTACATCTCACTAAGCCCGTACTTGGCGAATGGAAGTCATGTAGTCATCAGGAACGGTTCATTGAAGTTGTCTTATGTCGACTACGGATTGGGCACACACACCTCACACACAACTTTTTACTCACAAAAGGAGACCCACCAATATGCGAGAATTGCCATGAACCGCTCACAGTCATGCACATATTACTGACATGTAAACATATCGAAACAGAGAGACGAAACCTTTTGCAGAACTTTTACAAATTACACATAGCGTTACACCCTGCCTTAGTTTTAGGAGATGATGCACTAGTGCCATTACCACACCTTTTTAAATTTCTAGAAGTTACTGGCTATTTAAACAGGCTATAGACAAACACAGCCTTTGCTGTTTTAAAATTTTTTTTTCATAACACCTTGTGTTGGGCGCAGCATAGCCTTAGTCGCTTTTGCGCCACTAAACCCCAATTAACTAACTTACTACCTTACTATTGGGAGATGATCCGCTAGTGCCATTCACTGACTTGTTCAAGTTTTTAGTTGAAGCCGGTTTATTACATAAAATATAAGGTAACGCAATTCTCGCTACATTAACATCTCATTTCTTTATACCTTGTGCCTGGCGCAGCATGGCCTTTGTCGCTTTTGCGCCATTAAACCTGAATTAACTAACTAAGCTACAGGCCAATAGCTCTAACAAGCTGCCTGTGCAAGCTGTATGAAAAAATGATAAACCGGCGCTTAATCCGCTTCCTAGAAAATAACAAAGTACTAGATCCCTTCCAGTGTGGCTTTCGAGAAGGTATGTCTACAATAGACCACCTTGTCCGCATTGAGACATATATTAGAGATACTTTCATACATAAGCAATTCTGTCTGTCTGTATTTATAGACCTAGAGAAAGCTTACGACACCACATGGCCCTTTGGAATTCTCAGAGATCTTTCGGCGATGGGTGTTCGTGGCAATATGCTAAACACAATCAAAAGTTACCACACTAATCGCACATTTCGCGTAAGTGTGGGCAGAGCTTTGTCTGGGTCATTCACACAAGAAACTGGTGTGCCACAGGGAGGCGTGCTCAGCTGCACACTATTTATTGTAAAAATGAATTCCCTGCACACAGTCATTCCACGCACAATGTTTTATTCCGTTTATGTCGATGATGTGCAAATAGCCTTCAAGTCATGCAACATTGCCATCTGCGAACGACAAGTGCAGCTTGTAATAAACAAATTGTCCAAATGGGCAGATGAAAATGGTTTTAATGTAAATGCCCAGAAGAGCACTTGCGTACTCTTTACAAACAAGAGAGGCGGAACGCCAGTCCCAAGTATTCGAATCAAAGGAGATGCGCTCTCTGTGAGCAGCGAGCACAAATTTTTAGGAATGATTTTAGATTTTAAACTTACATTTATTCCTCACCTTAAGTATCTGAGGGCAAAATGCCTGAAGACAATGAACCTTTTAAAGCTTCTGTCGCGTACCACTTGGGGTAGTGATCGAAAGTGTTTGCTTAACTTGTATAAAAGTCTTATCCTCTCACGGCTTGATTACGGTTCTATAATTTATCATTCCGAAACGCCAAGTGCATTAAAAATCCTAGATCCCGTCCACCATCTGGGTTTCCGCCTCGCGACCGGTGCTTTGCGAACAAGTTCGATCCAAAGCCTGTATGTAGAGTCTAACCAGTGGTCACTCCATCTGCAGCGTTCATATAGCAGTTTCACATATTTTCTGAAAGTACAAGCAAACAATGAACATCCTTCTTATTCAACCATAAATGACGTTACTGTTGCCACACTCTTCTATAATCGATCTGCAGCGAGAAAGCCATTCTCCTTGCGTGTGAGGAACCTCAGTGAGGAAATGGGTGTTCCGCTGCTTGATCATCGTCCTATGGCTCCAGTGAAACTGTTACCACCGTGGCAGTGACAACTCATAGATTGCGATACATCGTTTGTAGAGGTCACTAAACACGCGCCAGAAGCACACATTAAAATGCATTTCTTAGAGCTTCAATACAAGTACTCGTGTACAGAGCTTTACACTGACGCTTCCAAGTCACATGCTGGGGTGTCTTATGCAGCCGTTGGCCCATCCTTCTCGGAATCCGGTGTACTCCACCCGGAAACGAGTATTTTTATGGCTGAGGCCCATGCACTGTTGTAGGCTGTAAAGCATATAAGGAAATCAAAACTTCAAAAGGCAATTATATTTACGGACTCCCTAAGCGTCGTAAAAGCATTGATGTCACTCGGTAAACACAAAAATCCTGTACTTACTGAGCTCTATTCTGTTCTCTGTGAAGCGTATGTATGTAACCAGCATGTCATTATATGCTGGGTGCCTGGCCATAGAAGCATTGAGGGTAATGTGCTAGCTGACCGAATAGCTACATCAATAACATCGCACGCTATTAACCCTACAGTTGCTGTGCCTGTAACAGATCTGAAACCTTTCTTCCGAAGGAAACTGCGAAGCCACTGGCAACGCTTGTGGGATGCTCAAACAAGTAATAAGCTTCACTTGATTAAACCACAGTTAGGTTTCTGGCCCCCCGTAACGAAAACATGGCGAACTGACATCCTATTCAGTCGGCTGAGAATAGGACACTCGTACGGAACCCACAGTTTTTTGTTGACAGGTGATGAACCACCAAACTGTGGTAGATGTGGTGAGAGGCTGACCGTCCTCCATGTCCTCCTGGAGTGTCGGGAAGCCGAAGCAGAGAGAAGGAAACATTTCCCTGTAGCATACCACTATCATATCCCTCTTCATTCTGTGATGTTTATTGGTGAAGAACCGCTGTTTAACACCAGAGCAGTCCTCGGTTTCTTAAACGAAGTGGTCCTGCATGTTATAAGCCCAACAAGTTCGTAGCGCATCCTCTCTCAAGAGGATGCCGCTGTGATAGTTTTGTATAAGCACATGCCTCCAGGCCCTTGTGTTTCAAGGGCTCTGTTTAGGTAGTAGTGTTTTTTGACAGTTTTTATATCTGACATATCTTGTATATCATATCATTGTTTAGCAATGCATCTTTTACGTTTATAGTACACGTCACTAGTCATTGCCATTATCTTATTCCGTGTAGATTTTACGCACTTTACAGCCATGTCACATCTACTTCTCTCAATTCATCACTTCACTGCGAACTAATACTTTCATGGCGCTCTTTGGCCATACCTGGCCCTTGCGCCACTGAACTCCAACAATCATCAGGTATTGGCAAATCATTTCTGTGGAAGCCCACAAGGTGAAGGAGCGTTCACAAAAGGAATATTGTCATCAACCTGACTTTAGCACAATGTCCCAGGTTCGATCCCCAAACCAGGGGAAACTTTTTCTACTACGAAGCTTTCTTTCCGAGAAACCCATATGGGTTTCTAAAGAACTGCTCTTAGCTTAGAAACCCATGAAGCCATAGGTACGCACGATTGTGTAACACACAGTCACTGAGGACTTCACAATCCAGGCTTCTCTTGCGTATGCTCGTCCAGTACATGTGTAGAAGCAAACCATCAGCATGTCGTAAGCTCACGTCGAATCATGCCATCAGTGTCACACGATAGTGGTCACTGCCGTCTTGTCGCTGTCGTTACACACATTGTTGTTCATTGTACACAAACATGTTGGTCCGCCTGGTAACGCTTCACGTTAACCATAACAATGCATGGGAGCTGCTTCATTTTGATTTCCAACTTGTATAATTGTTTAACCTTTCTGCTTAAATGCACATTCACAAGGCTTCATGGTAAATTACGTGACTGCAATAATGACTTGCAGGCTAATGCAATGTTTTGTGACGGAAGCATTATGAGCAGAGGCGTATGTACAAAGAAGTCTTAAACGTGTTTAATGCTTGAACATCCCTGAATTGCATGAGCTATTAAATACCCCCATCACGCAAGTGCAGAGGCCTTCCGCTAAGTCTATCTGGCAGGAGTCGTTTGTCCTGTAAATGCTCATGTTTTCCCTGTCCGTTGTACAGCTGCATGAGAGAACCCCTGCTGCGTCTACTTGATGAGACACCGACGCTAAACTCAGAGGAAGAAGTAAAGCTAGATCCATTGAGTGCCTGTAATGTGATAGCATTGTTATGGTTATCAGCATTCAGGATTGGCTCTCATTACAAACACACTTAAACTCTTGCGCGGAACCCGAACCCTTCAGTAAACAGTACATAGCAAAATTAGAGAGCGTACAAAGAAAAGCGATTAGATTTATTTTTAATAAGTATCGCCGTCTTGACTCCCCTACAGAACTAATAAGGCAAGCTGAACTTCCCCCTATACAAAATCGAGCCCGACTACTTCGTCTTAAGTTTCTTTTCCTTCTTCTTAATGGCAGTATGAAAATCAATGCGAGTGACTTCTTACTACAGACAGATACACGTAGTTCTCGAACAAAACACACCAAGCACAGAATACAGATTTCACAACGACATATTCAGGTAGTCATTTTTTCCACATGCAATCCTTGAATGGAACATGTTGCCTGATGACGTCACCTGCACATCATTCGAAACTTTTATCGCCAAGTTATCAAACAATGCTTGGTAGCGACGATCTGCATGTAGTTGCGCTGTGTCGTACAATGACATTCTGAGTCAATTCGCAGTGTCTTGTTTTCTGCCCTGATATATATATATATATATATATATATATATATATTGCTGCTTATGACTTCCCCAGTTCCTGCTGATTCTTGTATCTTGCTCAATGAACATCCAATATATTTACATTTTCTTTCTTTGTTCTTCTTTTGTGTGCTAAACCTTCCAACATGGCGTTTACTACTTTTCCGCCCTGCTTTTATAGCATTTGTATAAGGAATATACAGTGCATATGTACTGCCTTGTTCACCTAAACTTATCTATGTCCGCGCCTACTTTAACTGTGTCCTCTTAAATATGTGTCCTGCCCCCTTCCTGCAACAGCCTCAAATGTGAGGCTAGCAGTATGTTCAAACAAAAAAGACAAAGCACATACTTTCTGATTAGCTTATCCTGTCCATTTCTCATTCTATAAAGCTTCGTCAATATTTTTTCTTGTAGGTTTTATCTTCAACATTAGGTACACCGGGTTTTTCAACTCGTGGTCAAAATATATTTACACAAGAAGTAAAGTTCGTGCTAGTTGGTGCTGACTAGGCCAAATTTCAGTTTTTAATTTTGTATGTCTTCTTGCTTTTTTGTTCTACTTGGCACTTAAGATACCCCAGTGGACATTTACACACAAATCCATACAACTATGTGTATTACAGATTTTCAACGTTAAAATGCAATAAAGTACTACTGTTGAAGACAGAAAACACTAAAATTTGGTAAGAAATACTGAAAATTGTTTCTTGCGCAAGACTTGCAGTGTTTATTTAAAAACAATTGGTTGGCTTTGGGCGAGGCTTTAAGAAGTATTGCATAGTTCTGTTCACTAAAGTCAGTTTCCCCACGCTACAGTCGTGTTACGCGGTGAAGCATATGAAAAGTGAAAATGGGGCCTTTGTCACAGGACGTGTGTGTTCCTTACACGCGCGCACCTGCCATCTCCTGTCGCATTACGAATACCGAGACATGTAATAACTGTACTGGCAGCCATTCAAATCTGTCTTTGTGGCGATTTAAGTTCCATGTTCTGGGGGTGAAAAGTGCGGCCCTATCTGTAAGAAAGTAATATTTTGTTTATCAAGCTGAAGTTCATGCTGTTCATGTTTTTTGATGTGTCAATTATTTGTAGAATATTAGCTACATCCTTGCAAGGTGGTCGAAACAAAAGCTCAAATCGCCACTGCCACGTCCGAAGTAGCTCAGAAGGCCTGCTATTACACTTAATAGGTGTCCTGGTGCTTTTACTGGCAGGTGACGGTGGGTGTGCGTATGTATAATTAAGGAACACCTATTATATGTCCTGTAACAGTGGCCCCTTTCCACTCTTAATATGCTTCACAGTTTAACACCACTGTATTGCAGTGAAGCTGACTTTAGGAAACCGAATTATGCAATGCTTTTTGGACGCTTACCTGAATTCAGTCTAAAGGCACTATGAAAAGGCATGCTGCTCTATGTTCGCAGCAAACATAAGCTGTGTCACAGAAAAACAAATGTTTGTGGTATTTATTCGCAAAATATTCATGTAACGTCAGCCAAAATTTCCCCAGCCGTTGCACTGCTGCCAGTAAGTCCAAATAACTGAGCAGGTCTGGATAGTCCAGCTCTAAAAATTGCCCAATGACTATATTTGCATTCTATTGAGATCAGTTTTGCCCTTAATAGGATGCAATGAAAAAATCCTAAAATTATTGGTGTCAATACAACAATCGTAAGCAACCGCTATAAATCTGACATTTTGTAATAAAATTGCAAAATTTGGCAGGTATGTATTGCCACGGGGATGAGAGTAGCAAAAAGGGATAGGGAAATTATATTTACAAGATATATACTGAGAGAGACGGCTGCAGGCAAGATGGCAGAACAACACGAGCACTGCCCAGATCGTCGTCTTCACCGTCTTTCTGGCGCATTCTTCGATGCTCGGCACAGCGCGTAACAGTATTATGACATCAAAGCAGAAAACATTAATTTTGTAATGAAAAACAGTCATGTATGCATTTACGTTTTCACCTTTTGTGCTTGTCCTTTTATTGGTCTACATTGTGCAACAAGTAAAATAAAGAATTGAATAATAACTGAAAACAAAGAAAATCCTAGCCTGTTAACATACACCTACTCAGTACACTATCGACACTATCGACTTACTTGTACGAATACATAAGCGTGCTCATCTGTCAAGTCAGGCACAGAAGCGGTTAACTAAAACTTCAGTTCTTGAGCTGCAACATATACAACCATGCTTACACAGGAAACGGCTTTCAGGAGGCCAATTGTTGGCACACACATTGCAGATAGTATTATACATCAAGCATGGAGCTGACCACAATGCCCTCAAACTCTTTCCAACATACATCTACTGTCTAGCTTCCTGGGCCAACCTTCTGGTTATGCTTTGAAGCTGCTGTCAGGTTTTGAACCAAGCGCAATCGCTTTCTTGCTTTGTTATCTCCTCATCGTCTTGTCACTTTGCCTTTCATTTATGTTTGTCATATTGACCGAAATATTTGATGATTTTTCATTCGTGTGTTGTTTGGACAAAATCAATTTTAAAGAAGACAAGAGCGCAAGAGTCGCTAAGTGATTTTTTATAACCCAATTTTTTAACCCATTGATTATGCGGACCTTCCCGCACTGCTGCGACATCAGCTGATAGAACCAATGTATATGGCAACTGAGTCCTTGACGAATGTTACACGAATATTTCATTAATAAACTTCAACATTTCTGCCTGTCTACGGCAGAGACCCATTGCTGCTGCGACAATATTGGGCTGCATGGCTGTTCACAGCACCATTACAGAACAAAATCTGCAAGTCTTACTTAATAAACAGTGAGCATATTGAGTAATCGAATAATGTATAGTATTTTCACTAAATTTAAGTATTTTTTAGCTTCCACTGTCGTGTTTTCTTAATTTAAAGGTTGGCAGGCCTAAAAATCTCAACAGACCATCTAACCATGTGGAGGGATTTTTTAACCAAGCACATGTTCACTGCTTTTATCTGCTTTTCACATGGCTACCCATAATCAGTAGCTGTGATGCAGGTTCTTTATATTTGGAATGGGTTACTTAAGCAAAACCTCAGAGCACCCAAAACAACATAAAGCCATTTGCATACGTCCAACAAAACATTTAATGCACACATAGAAGGGAAAGTACATAGTATAGACTTAAGCAGCTGAGAGTAAGATGGCATCTTGACTTGACGTAAATTAACAGCAGACTACAACAAATAAAGTGGTAGTACAAGACAAAGCAAATTAGAAAAACATAGTTCAGCCAAAGAAAGTAGTTCACCGTTGCATGACTGGCAAGGTGAGATGAGGAAAGCAGCGATGTGCTCAACCCAGCAGCTACAGGCTTGACCGAAGGGTCCAAGACATCACAAATGTAATGTCCACACTTGGCCAAAGAAACGGGGGTCATATCTGGAACCTTAAACAGGAACACCCGGAGGAGGTGTCCTGGCCCGGCAGCTGTCTGTAAGTTCAGACCCTAAGCTAGCTTGTGTTCTGGCCACAGAAACAGGTGCTTACAGGCATTGTGTTAGAACTCTGTGGCCTGGTGAAGTTGCAAAGCGTACTCTTGTAGCTATGTGTTGGCCAGGCCTTGACTGGTTGCCATGGTCCAGTGAAGTCTCGGCAGCTTGGTTCCAAAAACTGACGAAATGTCTTCAGCACATGTCGCTGGGCGACCTCCTTCCTACGTGGCTTTCCTCCATGTTCCAACTGTCCCCTTAATCTTTTCCGGGACTTCGTGGTCCCCAGCGATCAGTCTCTTCTGAGGTCAATGGTCCACAGTGATAGGTCCCTTACTTAAAAGGTACATAATAGCTAGGTTCCTTAATTTTCCTGTTTTCTTGCCTTGCATGCCCTTGTGCCTGTTGCAAAAGAAGAAGGTAACATCTCTCGCCTATCATCATGGTTCTCATTAGAGTTCCATTAAAGGAGGAAGATTGGGATAGCCATAGCATCTGTCTTGGTTCCTTACATTTGGTGCCGTAATACCCAGGACTCCTACTACAGCGGCAGGCGTCATCCTCAGGTTCGAGGAGGCGGGAGCACATTCTGCTTGCTTCAGCTACTGTCTGACCTTGCCCTTCAGCATGACGAGCTCGCAAGGCTGGGATGCCCCCGGAGATGAATGACACAACCTGTCGGCCCAGCCCTGATGGCCTGCCTATCGATGTGAAGGACAACTGCAATGACCACTTCGAAGCTTGCAAGGCTTGGACGATGAATTCCTTCATTGACATCCATCCTGTTGGCCTAGCCCTCAAAGTGAACAGCACATATAATGCAGACTTATCTTGCCATCACAATGATGACTGCTCCATAGCTTGCAAGGCAGGGATAGTGAGTCTCGTCCGAAGCCTGATCGTGTAGGCCTAGCCCTTGAAATCGCCGTCTGTGTGCCTGCCGATATTCTAGTCCTTCAGCCTGACGGCCACTCCAAGGTTTGCGAGGCTGGAAGGCTGCGCTGAGCTGTTCCCATCTGAATTTCGGAAGCTTTGCCCTTTGAGCAGCCAGTGCTGTCACAGCAGTATTACAGATGAGAGGAACCATGACGATTACTGATTTTTGCAAATGAACTATGTAGCATCCTTGGCTGTGGACTCACGGGTGCCCTAGGGACAGAAAAGACTGAAATGCAGGACATTGAGCAGCTGAGAGTTATGTGAATGTTCTTGCATGCTGACATCAAAGAAGTCACGAAGAAAAGTGATAAAGAACTTTCATCTATGTCACTAATTGTTGGTAAGTTTAAATGAGTTGGCTTACATATGGAATTAATGCGACAGGAGTTGAACGAACTAGACCACCAGATTCATAACACTATTTATTTAGTCAACTGGAGTGATGTAGAGGCTTGTGAATACCTTGAATTGGACATCTGCTGCGCCTAAGCTGAGCTTGAGGTTTGATTGGCCAAATTAGACAAGAAACCACTGTATATATGTGCTATGCCAACAGGGACTTTAATAAGTAGGTCACTGAGCTGGGTTTATTCACATGATGAGTGGATGCCCATTGATAATTACGAAGCTACGAAACTCAGTCTAAAAACGCTGCAAGAAATTCTTACTTGAGTAGTGATATTGTCACAGCAAACAGATGCATGGCAGAGGCAACAGTCCTAGCTCCAAAAGCCCTGAAATCCAGAGACAAATCTGAATAATTGTGCTACAAGAGCCCTTTTACAATGTGGAATTTTGTTCTCTGTCAGTTGGTCTGCTGTGCTGTGTCGATCAGTGGGTACTGTCTCTGCCCTGAAGACACCCACAGCTGTCCTTTAACTGGGACTGATAATCCATCTATCGGACACCACTGCTAAAGAGGTGTTACACATGTGTCACGAAGACAAAAAAGCGAAACGAAGGTGGAAAAAATGAAGTTCGCGGAAAAACGAGACAAGGATTGTTTGAGATAAGGTGCAGCATTCAGGATCAGCCACCAGAAGCAGAATGATAAAGTCAAAGGAGAGTTTGCATTTTAGTGTGCGATCAAACGGACAGACATCATACCGAATGCGTCAAGAAGGGCACAAGGATGAAGCGAAGTCACCTGGCAGCTTGGAAAGGCAGAATCATGCACTCGAATGCAGAAATATTGCGGGAAATAACTCAAACCCCCTGAATGCAACTCGAATCAACTCCCCCTCCTAATCGCCTTATCACCCTCCTTGGGGTCCCTGCACACAGCGAACACCCAGGCAACATGGCCGCTCACATCCAGGCCCGAGCACTCGTCAACCGGGCTGAGAGCGACCCGCCTTCGTCTCGCAGTGCCAGAGATCGACTCCTCAGCTACCATGACCTCACCCTGTTTTACAGAAATTCCCGCCTAATCTACCCCCCACCGCATAAATCTCTTCCCAGAAGTGACCAGGCTTTGTGGCGCAGACTTCAAACTGGCCACAGTTACGACCCCTTTTCTTCTGTCCATTATTACCCACGGTGAAACCTCTCCTCACTGCCACTTGTGTCCTAGCACTTTGACCACATCTTTCTAAATTGCCCGAACAAGCCCAAGCCCCTGTGGCGAGGGTCAGAACACCAGGAGCGATGGGAGCCTGCTCTGCGCAGCTCGCAACCGGAGTTACAGCTTCGGACACTGGGCTGGGCCAGAGGGGTCGCCAAAGCACAAATGTGCCCGGCCATCTAAAGTGGCCCGAGGGCCCATCGTCGTCCTGCTTCCTTTTCTCCCCTCCCCCCCCTCACATGATTCTCTCATGAATCAGTAAAGTTTACCCACCCACCCACCCCTGAATGCAAGAAAAGAGTGAAAATTATATTTTGTGCCAAAAAAGAAGGATTTCTTTTTAACACAAGGTTAAAATAAAACTGCCTAACCGCACATTACTCAAACCATTATAAACAGCTCCAAAATTGCATAACTGTGCAATCTCGACCTTAAATTTAGCCTGAAATAAGTGGAACAAAATTTGTTCCTCGTGAGCAAATCGGGATGTGTGGCTTGGATAAGCTGAACGTGTGCAGTTTTGGCTTTGCGAAAAGGTTGTTAATTAGTTAAACTTCTATAGCAGTGACCCAACAATGGGGAGTAAAAAATTTAGTGTAGTAGTGTGATTGTTATTGTGGGCAGAAGTGCAGTGTGTAAACGGGGTGTATTTTGGGTTGAAACACCAAGATATAAATTCCACTGGCGTTGCACCGAGTCAGGTTATTTTGACAGAAAGCAATAGCCTCACCTTTTATTTGCTTAGATTTTGTCATACAGTTTGCCAACATGTGCATTGCTGTTGCAATAGTGCATACCTCAGCAAGGCCAGATGGCTGCAGAGTGTATTTTCAGGTGGTTCCATACGCTTATGTGATAAGTATCATATATATAAGGCAGCCATGTATGTCTATGCACCAGCAGGCATTCCTATATGTCATGATGGTGTGCAAATTTATTGTTTACAGGTGCCATATGTTGTGCATAATGTATAGTATGTCCTTTCGTTCATGCTGGACAGCGACAATATTTACCCCTCTAGGTCTTTGTCCAGAGAAGGAAGGCCTACTGCTTGAGTGCCCATGATAGAGTCGATGCTGCTTCAAGCTTCAACAACTCCTCTGCCATTTACAGCTATGTAAGCTAATATTTGCACCGAGAAAATGTTACTTAGCTCCCTCAGATTTTTCAAATAAAGTACTTTACCAACAAAACTGTGTCCCGGGGCTATCCCTCTTCCACTTTTCTTTGGCATTTACAACACTTCCTCAGACTATACATGCATATTCAAAGCACCCAATACATTTCAGGTAGGACATCTTCTGCAAAGTTCCTATTAACGAGGTACTGGCATGATTTTTTGAACTATTCTTTTTTTTGTGAAAGCTCTAGAAGAAATGACAAGCCTCGGAGTGCCGTAAGTAATTTACTATAATAGCTTTTCTGGAGCCGGATTTGGTTTTGTTTTCTAGAAGGACACTGTGTCGTGATGTCATAACACAGTATGTGGTCACATGGGAGCCGGACATTTCAATGTTTTGACATGCTCTCGGGGCCTCCAGCTAGCTCGGTCGACTCGTGTGCTGCTACTCGTGAAGGCCAATTTAAGAGTATAGCGGATGACCGAATGAGCTGGAATGAGTGTCGTAACATCGCAATGTGCTGCTCCCACGTGACCATATACTGTGTCGTGACATCAGGAGATAGTATCCTCCTGGAAGATGAAACTGGCTCTAGAAAAGCTATTCTATTACATTATTTATGGCATTCTGAGGCTTGACCCTCTAAAGATGGGGTGAAGTCAAAGCAGTAAACACAGTGCTGTCTGTCTTCTCTCCACCCATCTTCAGCGCTGTTCGATTCCCTTTTAAACATGCACTAACTAGCCCAGTTCAGCACACTCGTGCAGTATGTGCTACCTAGCACCTTTTTAACCCCTTCCATGCCACGCTATTACCCCAAATTCTGACCTTCGATGGGGGTGAAATGCAAAAACACCAGTGTACTGCGCATTTGGTGCACACTGAAGAAACCCAGATGGTCAAAATTAACCCGGAGTACCCTACTTTGGTGGGCCTCATAATTGTAACCTGGTTTTGGCACATAAAACCCCAGAATTTTTTTTTATTCTGACCAAAAGGGTGACCAAAGTATTTTTAGAACCCCAGTTGCCAACATGTTTTACCTCCTCGGAAAGAATTTGCTTCTGCTTCCGCTGTCCCATGGATTATGCGTTGCCATCAATCAAAAGCCTGATTAAGCACCTGAGACAAATCTTCGCTTATCCATGGCATTGCTAGAAAATGCGAAGTACTGCTTATAAGCTGAGCTCGTCTTTGGCCATTTTTACCAAAAAGCCATGGATGAACTCAGCTCGTTGAAGGCACGTAAGAGTTAAACCCCCCACACAAAGTGTACAAGGATTTCATTTCAGAATTAAGTAGGAGAACACAAGCTGCACGTCTGGTAAGTATTGTTTGTACAATTGAGGGAAAACCAAGTCTACCAATCTTGCTAGAAAGGACCCCTGAAATAATGTATGCCAGCAATTCCAAAACTAGACAGCAAGGACAAAAGTCTAAGAATGCAAGGCATGCAGTGAAAAATCTTGGGTAGCTTTTGCAAAGAAACAATGAATAATTTAGTAGAATATGATAAAAAAAGCCTTTGATAGACTAGTTCATTTAATAATTCAACTCAATGCAAAGTCACATGCTTAGACAAAATACTGTTAAGAGTTTAGGTCATAGCTTTCAATGAAAGGCAATAATGAACAAGTCTTAACACAGCCACGTACCTGCATGTTTTATCTTTAATGTTTGAAGATAGATTTAATGGTGCCAGTTGCAGATTAAGAATAATCTATGTAGGACATGCCCACACATCAGGACATGCCCACACATCATTAAGAATTGGCAAGTGACATAGTTGAAATTTCTGGCTCCTGTTCAGACTATCAAACAAATATGAACCACGTTCTCTCTAGAATGACTCCTTTATCATCAGGTTCATAATGTTACCCTTTTTTATACATCTAAATTTATAAAAAGGATTTGCAGACTGGCTTCACACAAATCAGGTAACAATGTCTTCTTGATAAATTTATTAGCTTACTAGCATCAGCACTGGCCTATTAATTTCCACAATTCTGTTCATTAACATTAAGTACTACTTCGAACATATACAAAGGAAAGCGCACTCATATTGATACAGTTCTCGAAAATTTCAGGCAACCAGAAGGGCTCCATGATGTAATGTCTTTAGTCATATTAGTATGTTTAGAAGACGTGTTTAGTTATAAATATACACTAAAAGCAACACATTTTTATTAGTGAGCATGGTTCTTTCTTTTTTTTTGTCTTTTTCAACTTGTAAGGAGAGAAATGAGTGCAAGATGATGGTCGTTGATACACTTATCTTGCCACAACATACTGATTATTAAAAATAGAGTTGCCATGAACCCTTGAAATGGAATAACTTTTTAAAGTGGGACATTAGCAAAACTGCACAACCATAAGTTTTTAAGTCTGTTCAAATGCATATATTTAAAAAACCACAAGCTTAAAATATCAAAACGTACCACAAACTAATTTAGCCGTCATATATATCACACATAGGTGCTAGCGTGGTAGAGTTAAGTCATCAGAAATGATCTTACGAAAGAACCTTTGTTGTAGAAAAATAAAAGGAAGGGTCATGACTTCGTTTATGAGCCAGGTGTTCCATCTACTATACTGCAGCGGTTTCGTTCTTTTCTTTCCAATGCAGGCACAATCCAATAATAAGTGTAACCCAGTGTATTTGACCATATTTTAATGTTTCACCAATTCAAATGTTGAACTCTTTCGTTGAGCACCTAAATTTGAAATGAAAGTATAAATGGAAAAAGTGAAATATCTTCATGTGGCTAGTTTCGTCAGTTGCTACAGTCATCCTTAGTCCACTATAACTGCTATTGTCTTAAATATTAGATGCTGTGTAATATCGGGAGATGTTGCACAAGTAAACACGATCAAGAGATAAGTGAATTTTGCACATAACAAATCTTAGAACAGTTACTCATCGACAAAAGCTCATAAAATTGACATAGTGCTTAAAAAGCCTGAGTATGTTAAGGTGAGCAAAGGCTTTGTGAGTGTAAAAGCTGTCCATCAAGGCAGATGTGTTTTCAGGTAACATATCATAGTAAATACAAAAGGCAAGTGGAACAGTAGAACCTCCAGATTATATTTGTTTATGGCCAGGACATTACGGGCAACAATTATGACATACTTTCAGCTATCCACAGAGGTGACAGGGCAAGCCTTACCTTAGAAGGTTTTCCTAAAGGGCTGCCACAATAGGTTGATGCCTATTTGCATCCAATGGTTCATTTCCAGTTATGTTTTTTTTTTTTGCTCTACTTGGGAGAACCTTTAGCACACCCCTTTTACTACCCAAGCTAATCCTTGCCTTCAAGCACTTCTTATTCCTCTACCTATATCCTTCATTTTACTCTTACATACCAGCTTATCCTCCTCGACCCTTGGGAGTGATGAGCTATGTGGAAATCAGTTGTTGGCCTAATGAATGCAAGTCCCTTTGCCCAAACATTGACTCCAGGCAAAGGCTTCTCTTGTTCAGTCACTGTCGATCACTTAATTGTGCGATGTTGTATTTCGTTAAAGTATTGTACTGATTTAAAAAAAGTTGTCGCAGTTTCACCTAAAAGGCGAAGCATCAATTGCGATAGCAAATTTGTAGAGAGCTATACAGAGTAATGATAGTAGCTTTATCAGCTGTATAAACTTGGACATGCAGCAGCACCGGCAACACGCAGAACTGTTGTCGACGCCGTCGGCGTTTTGCCCACGTTCGCACAAAATGCGTGCGGCGTTGGTGACTGTTGCCGGAGCCTCTGATATAAATAGGTACTTGGTGCCGCAGCTAAACGTCCCCTCCCTCCCTCCCTCCCCCCGCGGCCTTTCGTGCTTCAGAAGAAGGCGCGTTTGCTCTACATATATGGTGATTGTAAAGGAGGAAAGAGACGCCTACTTCTGCAGCCCTTAAGGGAGCACGGCACAGAACGCGCGTTTGTTCTCCGCCGTGCGTTCACTCCCCGTGAAAGCGCGCGTCCCTCGCGCCCTTTCACTCGCACATACAGCGTTCGGCGGCGCGTGGCGACGATTTCATCTCCATTGACGTCATACGGAACCTCACGGCGACGGCGACGGCGACGCCGACGGCAGAAATCTGCTTTGGAGTGTCCATATAATTGCTATCGCAATAAAATTACAAAATTGTTAAAGGGATGCATTTACAAGTCTTTCTAGGTTTGTAATAACTTGCTCTACACAAAATCTTGTGCAGTAAGGTGTAATTTAAAACCACAATTGATTTCTGGCTAAGTGGTAATACGTTATAAATGGCCTGACCAATTGTGCTGACCGACTAGCTATATCACTGGTTAAGCCATAAGTAGAAGGGGCATCTCAGAGTCGTTAAAATGAGTATGAAAGAAAACATTTCACCAATTACATTGGTTCATTCTCAACTAAGAATAAGTTATTCCGACAGGGCTGCCTTTGTGGGCTCGCTGGGTTGGAAAAGCGGAGATGCATGAATCATCATCATCAGCCTATATTTATGTCCACTGCAAGATGAAGGCCTCTCCATGTGAACTCCAATTAACCCTGTCTTGCGCTAGCTGACTCCAACTTGCGCCTGCCAGTTTCCTAACTTCATCACCCCACCTAGTTTTCTGCCGTCCTCGACTGCGCTTGCCTTCTCTTATCGCAACTCAATTGCGGCGAACGAATCTATAACTACATTCGAGCATTCTTAACGAACCGCTCGGCAACGGTAGGCGTGGATACCCTCAGAACAAAAGAGAAAAAGGTTCCAAATAGAGGCACTCCTCAGGGATCAGTCTTATCGCCTTTTCTCTTCAACGTCGCCATGAAAAACCTCCCAGAGCATCTAGAGAAGATTCCGCACCTTCGTCACGCAATATATGCGGATGACATTACCATTTGGACAACTCGAGGCTCGGATGGAGAACAGCAGGAGACCCTGCAAGCGGCGGCAGACGCTGTCACCGAATACGCCAGAGTGCAACCTGGAATGCTCCCCAGAAAAATCCGAGCTCCTCGTTCTCAAAAAGAAATCAAGAAGAAAAAAGTTGTCGCAGTTTCACCTGAAAGGCGAAGCATCAATTGCGATAGCAAATTTGTAGAGAGCTATACGGAGTAATGATAGTAGCTTTATCAGCTGTATAAACTTGGACATGCAGCAGCACCGGCAACACGCAGAACTGTTGGCGACGCCGTCGGCGTTTTGCCCGCGTTCGCTCAAAATGCGTGCGGCGTTGGTGACTGTTGCCGGAGCGTCTGATATAAATAGGCACTTGGTGCCGCAGCTAAACGTCGCCTCCCTTCCCTCCCCCTCCCCCCCCCCTCCCCCACGGCCTTTCGCGCGTTTGCTCTACATATATCGTGATTGTAAAGGAGGAAAGAGACGCCTACTTCTGCAGCCCTTAAGGGAGCACGGCGCAGAACGCGCGTTTGTTCTCCGCCGTGCGTTCACTCCCCTTGAAAGCGCGCGCCCATCGCGCCCTTTCACTCACACATACAGCGTTCGGCGCGCGGCGACGATTTCATCTCCATTGACGTCATACGGAACCTCACGGCGACGGCGACGGCGACGCCGACGGCAGAAATCTGCTTTTGAGTGTCCATATAATTGCTATCGCAATAAAAGCACAGAGAGAGAGGCCATAGAAATACACCTAAACCAAAAACCTATACCCAGAGTCCAAACACTCCGCATATTAGGTGTCTCCATGCAAAATAGTGGTCGCAATAACCACACTGTAAACGCACTGAAACAAACTGCCTACAGCGTAGCTCGCATGATTAATAGAGTTGCCAGTCGCCGACATGGCATGAAGGAAGAAGACTTATTACGCTTGACTCAGGCCCTTATCGTCAGTAGAGTCACGTACGCGACACCTTATTTGAACTTAACATCAACAGAAAAAGCCCAAATAAATGTGTTACTGCGGAAAGCGCACAAACAAGCCCTCGGCCTTCCTCCAGGCACCGGAACAACGAAACTTCTATCCCTGGGCATCCACAACACCTTAGAAGAACTAATTGAAGCACACCGACATGCGCAAATCACGCGCCTCCCCCTCACTAGAACAGGCAGAGCAACACTTCGAAGGTTGCAATACCCCGTGGCGACAACCAACAATTAAGAAGTACTCCGCAAGTCCCTACACGAGCAAATAATGGTAGCGCCTGTTCCGCGTAACATGCACCCGGAATATCACTTGGGCAGGAGAAAAGCACGAGCGATAACAATAGAAAGGAGATACAGCACTCTCTCCACTGCTCGTTGGACAGATGCGGCCATGTACCCGAATGGAGAGGGCCAGGCGCGGATCCAGGGGGGATGTCCGGATGTCCTGACCCCCCCCCCCCCCTCAGATTTCTGCATCGCCCCCTCGCTGACAGGGGGATGGCACTGTCGCAAAAAAATATGGCCACCAGCATTCTTCAAAAGTATTTTTCGCGAGTACCAGTGGTAGCAGCCATGTAGAAGTAAAGCTAGCTCGCTCACAAGCTTAGTTGTATTCTGTAGGGGTGTGGTGTCCCGAAGTTGCCGTAGTTATTTTTTATCATGAACACCTTGGACCTCCTGGCACCGGCCGTGCCTTACTGGTCCCGTTGGTGGCGTCGAATGAACGAGGGGACGTCCCTTTTGCCAAGCACGCCGACGTGCGCGCAAGCGCCTTGGCGCCTTATTAACTTAGTTCCCCCTCGGGGTGTCATCGGTTGCCTCATTGGCTGTCATCGGTTCCGCGACCAACCTGCTTAATGAAAGAGATCTCTCACTGAAGTGTTCATTTATAAATAATAACAACTAACAGCTAAACTAAGCACTACGCATAGGCAACTTTTTTTATCTGTAGCACTAATTGTGATCACAGTTACACGTTGACAATATCCAGCACGATCACAGTACCGTTCGTACGCTACAAGTTTTTCATTGTAACTTCGCAGTTTTATTGTCGTACATTAAGCATACTAGGCTCAAACGCGCCGGATCAGTTTGACTGAGTGGGTGTTCTCGCGGAGCGGGGCGAAGCCGCGTCTGCGAAGTGGGGGAGGGTGACGTCAGTGGCCAACGCCAGCGCGCGGGCCTAGGATGGCGTCGCGTGGTTATAGCAAGGAGGACTTGGGTTATAGAAACGGGAGCAGATGCACTCCTTGTGTAAAAGAAAGGCGTCGAGTGGGAAACAAAACATGAAGACGCTGGCTCGCGCTCTCGGCTAACACGCCACATCGTTGTTCTTGTAGGTGGCGTCGTGAGTCTTCATACGCGGTGATTCGCATATCGTAAACACCCAGAGTAGGGGTTGCCGCGTTGGAGCGGGGCGTTACGCCCGCATTCAAGAACGTTCCTCTAGTCAACACAACACCTCGACTCAAGAGGAAAGATAGCACCGCCATCCCTCAAAAGAAGTGGTCATTGAGCTTCATGATCATTCACGGGAATTCTTTCAATTGTCGCGTCTTTATCAGTCGAGAGGCGGCGCTGTGCTCAACAAGGTGGAGTGGAGGAAGAGATTTGAGTCGAGGGCTGTTTGAGAATAGGGAAGTTAGTCCTCCAAATCAAACAAAGGTGTATCAGCCGAACACAAATAATCTTCTTAAGGAAATCAAGGTGTCCCAACAGAACTCCAAAAAACAGACGCGTGCTTACGCATTTGTAACGAACCTGCAACAGATCGTCCCAAATTTTATTTTAAGAAACTATGCAGGCTAGATATACCGAGTGTTCAAAATTAAGCTTTATGGTTTTCTTAAAGTTAGGCACTGGGAGGCACGTGAAGACCATCTGCGCAAACAAGTTATGTGGCCAGGGGCACACAAAGTGAGATGATAATTCTCGCTGTTAGCAGCCGAATTAACTAAAATTGAATAATAAACTTTTAATTGACTGCAGTAAGTGTGTATGTTTGTATTCAAAAGTTAGAGATAGTCGTGTTTCTACACAGTTTCACTTGGAACAATTCTTCTTGCATGTCTGTGCTCCGAGATATCCAACTCCATATTTTAATTGTCGTTCGCATGATTACGCATGCAACTTGCAAGAAAGTGAGGATCGGCGCAAAGGTCCTCCCTGATGTGACGCGGCTGTTGCGTGCGGCGTTCAGTTTGACAACGGGGCGGAGGCATTGGCAAAGAGAATAACTATCCCCCTTCCCCTCACGGCTGGTGAAATGAAAAAAATCGAAGAACCCGTAACTGCTGTCGTAACACGCAACCGCGCAGCCTGTAAAGATGGCGGCAGCTGCCATGCCGAGATAGTGGCGCGAGCGGAGAAGCCGGAGGGCAGTGTGTGTGCGTAATGGTGACTAGACGACCGGGCATGGTTCTTCCCTGGGTTACGCAAATAAAGGGACTGCTGATTTTTATGTATTGTAAGTTTTATTGAAATCAAGAGCAACAACTTCACCATCAACAATTAACAGAAACCTTTTTAGCTATGCTAACGCATATTTCATACTGCCGCTTTAAGTTTGGTGTTGTCATGCACAAATCTCATGACAACACTTCACCCATCAAGATGTGAATGCCCTAAAAATGTTCAAAATGCCTCCCTTCCACAGCAACACAAAGCATAAACCGCTCCGCGTCGACTCGATAACTCTGCGCAGTACGACAATTGAAATTTGGGATCGGATATCTCGGAGCACGGACACGCTAGAATAATTCTTCGGGCTGATACTGTGTAGAAACACGACCGCCTCTAAGCTTTCAATACAAACATACACACTTACTGCAGTCGACAAAAAATAATCGTTCAATTTTAGTTAATTAGGCTGCTCACAGCGATAATTATCATCTCACTTTGTGCCCCCCTTGCCACATAACTTATTTGTACAGGTGGTCTTCGCGTGCCTCCCAGTGCCTAATTTTAAGAAAACCATAAAGCTTAGTTTTGAACACCCTGTATTATCAGGCACAGCCGAAAAGCACATGGCTGTATGGGGTAACGTCCTTTTCCTATACGCTCGGAGAAACCGATACCTGGCTTCGCTACATGTCTTCTTCCTCTTTCTGGGGTTTTACGTGCCAAAACCAGTTCTGATTATGAGATACGCCATAGTGGAAGGCTCCGGATTAATTTTGACCACCTGGGTTTCTTTAACGTGCACTACAACGCAAGCACACGGGCGTTTTTGCATTTCGCCTCCATCGAAATGCGGCCACCGCAGCCGGGATTCGATCCCGCGATCTCGAGCTCAGCAGCGCAACGCCTGAACTGACTGATCCACCACGGCGGGCTACAGGTGTTGCTCTAGCCGTATAAAACGCGAGTTTATCGTGAGCAGAAACGGTCAATTTCGCTAACTCTCATCATCATCATTGACAGAAGCTGACCCCCCCCCCCCCCCTCAGAAAAAACCTGGATCCGCCCCTGGAGAGGGCATGGTAATCAGCGTGGCTGGACACAGACAGCAAGAACTGGTATCCGCCTCCGTTCGTACACAGAACGTCGCCGCAGCCGAAGAGGCCGCTATTGCCCTCGCCATCTCGGCATCGAGACAAAACGAAGAACTATATATTCTTACAGACTGTCAATCAGCATGTGGAGCCTACGCGAACGGCCATCTACATAAAATCGCATGCGATATTCTACATCGCCTCAACGAAATACCCCGCACCACAATAATTTGGACACCGGGACATGAAGGCGTCAGCGGAAACCATCGTGCACACACGATAGCCCGAGGTCACTGCAACCGGGCACTGCAAGAGACGCCAGAAGACCCATGTCCAGACACACTACAAACTTACTACGATCTACTGCAGCACTACCGCCTTTCGAGAAGAACGATGCCGCCACCCCACCCATCCCTCACCAGAGCTGAAGCCACGACCTGGAGGCAACTCCAGACCACTCACTCACCAGGCAACTCACTCACCGTCTTCATGCTATCCTCGATCGTTCTTCTTTAGCTGACTGTATATTTTTGGATTTTTCAAAAGCCTTCGATAAAGTATGCCATAATCTTCTTTATATAAGTTGCAGTTACTAAATTTGGATTCCAAACTGCTTGCATGGCTTGAATGTTTTTTACTAAATCGTTCCCAGTTTGTCTCTATTAATAACACTGACTCTCCTCCGAGTCCTGTTTCCTCAGGGGTACCACAAGGATCGGTGCTCGGCCCTCTCCTCTTTCTAATCTACATTAACGACTTACCTTCCTGCGTCTCTTCCCATATCAATTTGTTTGCAGATGACTGTGTAATATTTCGAGAAATAACTAGCCCAAATGATACTACTATTCTACAGTCTGATCTTAATGCTGTGTCCGCTTGGTGTAAGACTTGGTGCATGGAATTAAACACTAAAAAATGCAAAGTTATGCGTGTGACTAGATCTACTAATGTAAATGTTTCATATCATCTTGATAACTTTCCTTTGGAAGTAGTATCGACATATAGATATCTTGGCGTCATTATATTGTCACGTAGTAGTGACGATGAAGCAAACAGTTGTAAAACTGGGAATGACGAAACTGATTCTTTATTGGGCGAACCTGTGCCCACAAAAGCAAGTTACACTTGAAGCACAACGATAGCGGCGAACACAGTCGGCGATCGTCGAAATCTGATCAGCGGCGAAACGCGTCGGCTTTTATACCTGAGTCATCGAAGGTTCTAGATTAATCCCTGATGCCCGCGTGTCTTCCAGAAAGTTCTAGAGAATTCGCGTCAGTCATGCAATCAGATAACATAAGCGTCGGTGAAAACAGGCAATGGAAAGAAGCATCGATAACGTTCTAGAAACTTCCGATACAGGCGCGTCCTGCGCCGAGCGATAACGTTTAACATTTGTTAGCCGGTGGAAAGCGGCCACCGGTGAAAGATAAACATCTATACGTGTCAATACCCTCCCCTTAAAAAGCATCGTCCCGATGCTACAAACAAATGTGAAAGCGAAAACAAAACCACACGTAATAAAGAAAAAAAATAAAGTAACAAAGTACCTAAGTTCGTCAGCGGGCGTAGAAAGGCTTAAGACGCACCACATGGACGACTTCGGGTCGTGCGCGGCGCCGCTGTGATTGCGAAATGCCGTCTGGCACGACCTCATAGTCCAGTGCGCCAATACGTCGGATGATCTTATATGGTCCGAAATAGCGACGTAAGAGTTTTTCGCTAAGTCCTCGTCGGCGTATCGGAGTCCAGACCCAAACACGGTCTCCGGGCTGGTACTCGACGTAGCGTCGTCGAAGATTGTAGTGTCGGCTGTCGGTCCTCTGCTGGTTCTTGATGCGCAGGCGGGCGAGCTGTCGACCTTCTTCGGAACGCTGCAAATAGGTGGCAACGTCTAGATTTCCTCATCGGTGACGTCCGGTAGCATGGCGTCAAGCGTCGTTGCCGGGTTCCTTCCGTAGACCAGGTTGAACGGCGCCATGTGCGTCGTTTCTTGCACGGCCGGTTGTACGCGAAGGTCACGTACGGAAGGATGGCATCCCACGTGTTGTGTTCGACGTCGACGTACATTGCCAGCATGTCGGCGATGGTCTTATTTAGGCGCTCGGTGAGGCCATTCGTCTGCGGGTGGTAGGCGGTGGTCCGGCGATGGCTTGTCTGGCTGTATCGCAGGATGGCTTGAGTTAGTTCTGCCGTAAAGGCCGTGCCTCTGTCGGTGATGAGGACTTCTGGAGCACCGTGACGCAGGAGAATGTTCTCAACGAAGAATCGGGCAACCTCGGCGGCACTGCCTTTGGGCAAGGCTTTTGTTTCGGCGTAGCGGTGTGAGGTAGCTACGACGATCC
>NC_051154.1:438860979-438893190 GCF_013339745.2 Dermacentor silvarum
GGAAAAAAAATGCGACATGTCAGGACCCAAAGAAAAACGGGAAGTCTTTCTTCAAGAGGTCGGTAAGGGGGCGTTTAATGGTCGCAAAATCATTACAAAGCGCCGGAAATAGGAGCACAGTCCTACTAACTACGAACGTCCTTTGAAGACTTCGGGACAGAAAGTTCGTAACGGCGCGAATTTTGTCCGGATCAGTTCGCACGCCTCTAGCATCCACGAGGTGTTATTTAACTGCTCCTCGGACACCTGAGTTGGGTCAGTCATTTGCGCGTCATGGGATAGCCATAACGCGACTTAGAAGTCGCGCTCTTCCCCACTGGTCAGTCGCTTACTCTGTCTCAAGGTGAAAAACAAGCTCGTTGGCGTCAATCTGCGATGGCTCATTCCGTTTCTTGGAAAATGGCGGAACGTCCGATTAAGCACCTTTTGTTAAAAAATACCGTTCCCGCGTGTGTGCAAAATATTTTCGCAGATGGTCTATTCCGTATTTTATTAAAGTCCCTGGATCTTCTAATAGTAGCGAAATGATTTGATCTCGCCGCCGTGCTACGCGATTGGACGATAACTTCAGTGCGCCTCCTGGTGCGGTCTAAGAGCATCTAGCAGACGACGCGTGCCTGGCGAGCATCGTTCGCCGTTCTCATGCTGGCCGTTCAACAAACGCGAATGATAAGATCGGAACGGAATAAAAAAATAGAACCACGCTCTTGTCTGCTTGTTCACCCAAAGGGAAAGCAGCGAAAGGCTATGATAGGACGTGAACTAATGGATTGGCCGTAAAATTCGCGCGGCCGCATAATGCAACGTGGCGCGTCGGGCGGAAGCAGTTGAATGTTGTTAGAGCACAGCTCTTAAAGGCGCTCGTTCCTGCGTTGAGCTTCGGCGTCCCTCGGCGTAACCGTGCCACGAGCACAGAGAAGAATGAAAAAGCGAACGCGGAGCGCAGCGGGGGATGAAAGACGGCGATAGCGAAGTGAGCATGAATAGCACAGCATCCGCGGCGGCGGCGGTGCTGGCCATGTGGGGAAAGAAAAAAAAAGAACCAGAAAGCCGCCTTCACGCTTTGCATTTGCTGCAAGCGTTTCCAGGTAAAGATTACGGTTGCATAAGCTGCAGTTTCCGGGAAGCGGCAGCTGTGTGGCCGGCTCTGCCGGTCGGTCCGGTGATCGGTGCGATTCCTCAGTATATCGCGAAATGAAAACACGTATAGAGCTTTGCTCAAATTCGCATTAGGAAGTATCGTAATCGCGGTGAATGTTTGAAACTTGGACCAAACCAAGAGCTGCCGCAGGCTGTTGTAGCTACATTTAGAAGATCCACGGGCTTTACATATTTCAAGTTTCAAGTGTCCCGACGCGAAATGTTAAATTGGTTTCTGTAGTGTGTCACCTTCTTCGTGACTCATTTTTGCTGAGCTCTAGCTTTCTTTTGGGGGGGAATTCAATACCAACTAGCTAATCTGCCTGACCTATTGCGAGATTAAAGATTAAAAGAAATAGGATGGATGGCGTTCAAGCACGTTCGACGGGCAGGTAGAATGAAACCGTTCAGCACCGGAAGTGGTCAACATGCGTATGGTGGAGTAAAATGAAGTTTCTTTAAGGAACCTAATATTTGGCGTCTTCTCTTCATTCTGCGTCGCAAACTGATCTCCCAGGGAGATGATAACTATTGAGTTACTGTAGTTAGGCAATTCATTCGAGTTATCGTCAAACGTTTCTTTCCCTCCTAAAAAAATGAATGAAAACGTCAAAATCCATTTTTTTTCAAATGCAGCCGATGCTATGAGTGTAATGCAGAATGACTGCGCCTGGTTTCAGTACAGGGCGTATCCTATTTTTCAAATGCAGCCGATGCTATAAGTGTAATGCAGAATGACTGCGCCTGGTTTCAGCACAGGGCGTATCCTATCACGGGTGCGAGAAGTTCACCGACGTAAGGCGAGTTCAATTTACAGAGTTCACAGAGTTCACGAATTGACAGAGTTCAATACATCGTCAAAAGTGGGCCAGCGCTCGCGATATTCCTGCTCGGAAACCCATCAGAGCGTAGTGTACGCAACCTTTAAACTCGATCAAACACTCTAAGCCGTGATAATTTTTATGGCGTCTCTGTGGCATAACGCAGAAAACCACCGCGACAACTGCATGCAGGCAGACTTTAACAACTTCACTCGCGCTGTAGCTCCGGCATCTCTTTTCAATTAACCCCGCAAAATAGCTAACCTCGCATTTTATAAACTCTGTGATGACTACCGACGTTCTTAATAACGGCAAGGCGATAAACGGAGCGGTAGACTGAGTGTAACTGAGGCCTAGTCGGTCGGGGAGGGAATGGTAAGGAGGCGGGTTGCTTGGAGGTTGGAGAGGCGAGCACGCGTAAAAGGTAACTTTCACAGCGCACACGCGGCGTACAAACAGCCTCACAAGCAGGCGACGTGTTGCCGCGCCTGCGGGAGTGCTGAGGGGAACGCTTAGAGAGCCGAGATTTACGAGAGGCAACACAAGAGCGTGTGGCTAACAATATACTTCCCGCGCCATCAACGACAGACGCTGGCATATCAGGCCCTGCGGAGACGGAATGGAGCTGCGGCACACCTGGGGAAAAAAAGAAGAAAATTTTAGGGACTGGAGTCGCGCGGCATCAACGTTAAAACGAATTCGCAGTTGCTAACGTATTTGCGCGCCCGCTGGCTCGGCCGCGCCGTAGCTAAGGAAAGGCTTACGTAGTCTCGCGTGACAGTAGCCGTGTTCCCTCGTGAGAAACATTGCTGATGAAATCGGCGCGGTACGCTCGACGAAAGCGGAAGATGCCCCCTCGCGTGGCATCGTCGCCATTTAGACGAAATAAAGACGAGTGCTTTACACCGCGGCTCACACTACTCAGTCCAGGCACCAGAGCCACTCGACAACACGCCGATGGTGAATCTTCGTTCTACATCGTTACATTTCAAAGAGAAGCTCATTTTGCGAACCCTCCCAGATTTTCCTGACCGTGGCTGCTGGCGAGGTGCTGACGTTTTGCCGAATATATTACTGGGTATACATACAAAAGTGGTTTGGAGGTACCAGCGAAGCGGCTCATATAAATATTGCATGATGACCACCTAATGGCCAGCTGTGTAGCTCTGTTCTGCGTAACAAAAAAATTACTTCCTACATAAAACTTGCCTAGATAATGTCCACTCACAGGCATCTTAAAGAACACCAATTTGTTCATGAAATCCTGAGTTATATTTGGCGGATTCGTTGAGTTACTTTATTTCTTTGATTTAGTCACTCAGTAGGTGCCACTGGGCTCTTGGCCAATCCCCCAGAATGGGAACGCGTCCACTATTATTGAACCCTTCCTAAAACATGAAGGCATCACGTTGGCTCACAGATAGCTTTAAAGTACCGATCTGCTATTGGAATGGTTAAATAGATTTTAGGAATTCTTTGACTTACTTCACTCTCGTTGATTTAGTCATTGCCATTGCCACTGTTGGTGGGCCCGTTCTTGTCCATCCTAAAGAATGAGTATGTCACACTGTAGCACAAAACGTACATGATCCCGAAATTTTGTTTCATCCATGTCTTCCTTTTTATGCCTAGACCTGTTATCACCAAATGGTAGGTACCGCCCTTAGCTGTGAGCATTGAATTAATCGATTTAATTAAACTTCGCTCGCATAGATTCAGCATGTGGGTTGGATCTGCGTGAATTTTATTTTGCTCTTGACTGCCTTTGTGTGACCAAGGAAAGCGTACGGACTCCGAACGTCTTCTTTTTTGCATGTTGACTTAGTCAGTGACCACAACTTTACCATCATGTCCAACTTGACAAGACAAATTTTTGTCCCACCCTTGACTCCATTGTTATTTGGCATACACGCACAATATGCTTACGGAATGAACCTGACAGGGACATTTTAAATAGAACACCGAGAGTGTCACTCCAGAGTGTGATGTCGGGCAGGGGTGCATGCAGTATGCGCCGAGTTTCTCGTTCGCCCGAGTTTTACCCGAGTTTGCTCGATGGAAGTCAGTGAACGGAGATAGCAAGGAACGTGCAATAATAGCAGCCAAAACAAATGTTGAGATAAAGCCGCGTATGACAACATGAGCGCACCCTGCGCTGCACAGTGCTTCCGCACTTCAAGCACAGAGGACTGCGCAACAAAACGCGCTAGCGCCGCGTATTGTTATCAACGTATTATCGCAATTTAGCAAACCGTCACTGTCCCGCTGTCTATCTGTACACTTGCCGTGAGCCGCTTGCCACGCCTTTCTCGGGCGCGTCAAGGGGCGTGTCTCCTCTTTCGAGCATTATCTTTCTATCCTCCGTCGAGTGCGAACAGGGCACATGCGGTGAATTCTTGCGCCTACACTTTCCCACAATCGAATACATTGAAATACAGTAAATCAAACAACAAAACGTTTTATTTCTTAAATTATCGGTTTTTCGTTTTCAATGCTAGAAATTTGTGATGAAAATGGACATCGAGTGAATTATTAAATTTGCACTTTTTTGCCGCGAGTGGCGACAGTGAGGTGAAAGCTTACAAGCGGATACATTCTAGAGGGTCGCACGCACGAGGGAGTTCATACGGGGCGCAGTCGCCAGAGGTGCTGCAGGGCTATTCTCGATAAAATCGATGCGATAACGACGCATAAAGTCAGTCACGACAATGATCTGTCCATTCCCTCTCTATTAGGGGATGGCAACGCAGCGCTGCGGCATGGCTGTTCACCGCAGGTGCTTTCACTGGCGCGGCTATTAAGGCCGCCGCCTTACCAACTGAAACGACACTCTAACCATAGAGACGGGGACAACGGCTGTCGCTTCAAAATTGCTGTGCGATATTCTAGAGTCCGTAGTGACGCAGTACAGTGAAAATGCACCAGTTTCTCTGCGTGCGCGAAGTCTCCGCGATGCATTGCGAAGCGATGCATCGCTTGTCGCCGCTTGCCCAGTGAAAGGTGCCTCCGGTGCGCATGTACGCAGAATTTGAGTGTGCTGTTCACTCCAATGTGCTTGCCGATTGCCTCTGCTGCTGAGCTAACAGCGATCGCAGATGGATATCGGAACGACAACGCAGTTATCGCATTTTGGCGGGTGAGGGCTCTTGTGTTCAGTTAGAAAATTTGACTTCGAACGCAGGAAGATGTTGCAATTGTTTAGTGTGTTGTGCTTGTGATGAAGTAATGCCATCGCACTGGGTGCGTTTGCGCTGACTGCTGACCGTGCTTGCGACATGCGGGTCCGATACATCACTGATGACAGAGCAGCCACCTCAAATGACAGCTGCGATACGTTGTCGTTGGAGAACACTATGCACTGCTCAGGATCGTCGTCCACCACGGCGCATCGACGCCTTGCAAGCAGCTACAGTGACCTGCCGATAATTATTTGCTGTGCGCTACATCGCCGCAATGCAGACAATGAACGTGTGTATGGGGGCCATCACAGTCAAAGAAGATCTATGCATAAGCCCGCTAAAGTCGACGCTTTTTTTATAGCGGTGCTCAGTACATCACCGACGACAGTGCGTTGTGCGTGTTTTATTTCGCTAGTCAAGATTGTTAACGCCTCTCAGTTCCGCACGACGTCGCTGTTGCCGAAAAATAAGTTGGGCGTGGCGACACCGTGGGGGCGCGCACAAGAGTTACATGCCTCGCGCGGGGCGTCACCTATGGTTTTGATTGACAGGCGAACTCGTGCCAAACTCGTACTTCGAGAAATCCCCCTCGAGTTGAACTCGTGAACATGGCGGAGGCAGCAACAGCCTGTGTCATCGCATCCAGTGGAAGTGAGCGTCAATATGACCGTCTGGACCCGTTCACCTACATCACCGACTTGGAGTTTCGCGTCATTTTTGCCTTTCCAAAACGTCAGTGCGCTGGCTGTGACGTGTTAGGCGAAGGCCGTCGTCTGCGGAGACAACGTGGCGGGCAAATTGTGCTTTCCGAGCGCAGAGTGGTACGACTAGACTGCGGAGGAAAAGTTCGTCCGATCGCTTCAGCTCTGTCCTGTTTCAAGCACTGCTCGTCCACGGCCCCCTAGCCCCAGGCCAAGTCCGGCGTCGTCATCGGAGTACTGGGCACCTGCGAGCACCTGGGATTCAACCCGGAGCAACCACGTGCGCAGGCGAAGTGGTCACATTATATTCGAAGGCTCAGAATGGACGCCGGGCTGCCTTCCAGTGCCACAGCTGCCGAAATCAGTTTTCGCAGTTACACGGTACCGCTGCACTGCACGGGCAGAGAGGCGAAGGAAGTTACTTCGCCAACACGGACCGCCTCGGCCGTCCGAACGACCACCTTTCGAGGCGGCAAATGAATTGGCTCACGTACTGCCTGAGCCAAAGCGTAGACATATGGCTGTTGAAGGAGATGACCGGCGACTTGTTTCCTCTATCGGATCACGCCATCGCCGACTAGAGGAACTACCCCCGTAAGTTCGCGAGGGACAAGCTGCTGGCGCAACCTCCACTCGGTGTCCCGGGGAGAGAGCGCATATTTACGAGTGCCTTCTTCGTGGCGATCAGAAGTACAATCGAGGCCGCCTAACGTCTGGCGACAACTTTCCGCTGAGCCGCCAAATTACGGCGGTGTTAAAGATGGTGGCCCATGAGTCTTCGGAATGTTCTGCGCAACCAGAGGGGTGCTGCGACTTTCAAGGTCGACCGACGAAAGGCGGCGATGCTAGGCGCCATTATTGCAGCCAATGTTCAACTGGGGACCATTATTCATAGTGACGAATTGGCCGCATACAAATATATCACAAATTGAGTGGATGCTAACGGGGCTATGCCTCAATCTGCATTGAGAAATAGTCAACCACAGCGTAAACTTTGCGGACCCCATCACGGGCGTTCCATGCAAAAAAATAGAAAGTTATGGTCAAAAAGTGAAGCGCCACCTCGTCACCGATGAGTACAGGGTAACTGCGCCAATGCTGGAGTCCCACCTGCGATGGATGTGGTGGCACTGAACGGCCACGTGCGCTGCAAAGACACTTTCTTGCGTTCGCTAAAAGCCACGGATCGCTCGGGCTACCCAGTATAAAAGACTTTCCGGCAGTTGTTAGAAGCCATCGCTCGACGCTTCTAGTATGAAGGTGCATCGCAAAGTAACAGAAATAAAGCGTAGTTTCCTACCTGAGTGCTTACACGGTAAGCGCGCGGCAAACCACTTCTGCGCTAGCCGACGCTCACTTCGTCTCGCAGCCTTACTTTAGCGCGAGCAACGAGTGATCTGTTAAAAGCCCAGTGTGAAAACCAGGTGCACACCAATTTGTGCTCGGAAAAGGGAGCGCAAGCACGTAGCGAGCCGCACCATCCAATCCAGAGAAAAGAGAAGAGCAACGAGCGATCTGTTGAAACCCCAGTGAGAAAACCAAGCGCACACCAATCGGTGCTCGGAAATGCTAGCGCAAGTACTTAGGAACCGCGCCAATCCAATCCAAAGCAAAAAAAAAGAGGATGAACGTCCCTCGTGGTATAACGCGAAACGTATTATAGTACAAATTAGTCTGATACACATTCAGTGTACATCTTGTAAGCTTTAAAATGCTTATAAACCACATTAATGTCACTAATATTATTGTACTAAATGCATTTATTTTATAACTTGCTTGTGCTTGTAATGCACTCGGTGGAACGACAAACAAGTGAAAAAGGCACAACCATGCACCGACCGTATGATCCCGTGAGCTCCAGTTTGTCGACCGCCCATATGGCAAACGCCCAAGGGTTCATAGCCACCCAGAGCGAATCTAGATAAACCAATGAAACTGGAGGCGTACCGACGGACTAACTTGTCTTGTTACCATTAGTTCTTTCATCTTGGGGCGTCGCCAGAGCTCGTGAAGATCCCGAGTTTCGCCAAACTCGGCGCATCCTGCATAGCACCCCATCTGGCGGTTCAGGTGACATGAATTCGGATGTAATAATAATAGCCAAGATTACGCCGATGTAACACAAACCTGGAGACAGGCGAAATAAAAGTACGCGTTTGATTAGATTGAAGTTGACGCATGTCACTCCGAGAGCATAGTACAAAGCACAAGCTTTGCTCGAACACATTTTTTGTATGCACCGGAGACATATAGCACTGTTCCACCTTTTGCCGAGGACCGCACGAGCCGGCAGGAAGGGCCCTCTAAGAGACACAGATGCACACACGATACATAGCAGTGCATCGTGTGTATAAACTTCACACAGCCTACGAATGGAGTGAGGGACATGAAACATAGAGAGGACTTTCAAAACGCTGGTGAAGTCGTACTGGCTCAATGGATGCAGAGTAATGCACGCCTACTGTTTACAGGGGGAAAAGGGGAAGTCGGCCTGAGGCAGTAAACATAAACTATGTGAAAAGGCTGTCAAACTGATGGCGCGACGATGCGTGCACCAAATGCAGAGAATGTAGTGAAACATAGGATGTAGCGTCCAGCCTCCCTCGAGAATCCTGTACAAGCAGCATCCCAAAGACAGTCCTTGAAAAACGTAAAATGGCTTCCTCGTGAGGGAGTATCATATCGGAGCGAGAGAGAGACGAATAAGGTGGACCATGCGTAGTCATTTTTTTTTTCATTTCGAGCATTCAAAAATAGCCACAATGGTGTTAGTGGAAGCTCGCTTATCGACAATATCGTCACCGGAAGCATGTCCAAGCATTTTGGACATTGCCCCTTCGGCTACCTGTCGAGCTTCACCGCATTGCACCAACGTAACTCAATGGGCTGCATTAAACACAGAGAATCTCCTATGGGAGTTATCTGAATAACGCGTAGCATTTGCTACTAATCACCTGCTGCTTCGTCGTTGTATGCTCCCGTGTTTAATTTAATTGCGGGAAACACCGCGAAAGAATTGTGAAACGGATGAGTACCCGCACGGTTGCAACACCGAAATGCTAATTGAGACCAGCCTGAGACGACGAAGAGCCGGGTAGTAGCAATGTTCACACATGTTATAGATAACTCCCAGAGGATGTGAATGTAGGATGAAATGACGAGAGATATTTTGTAATTGAATCACACACACACACACACAGACATATATATATATATATATATATATATATATATACAACATTTGTTATGTACACCGTCTCTGTTTGGTTCTTGTTGCATTTCTTCTTTGTCTTCAAATTTGATGATGGGCATTTATATGATGCAGCCGCTTCGTGGAAGACGAGCACTGGCCGATGCGTGCTGTAGTACGTGACGCAAATGAACAATGTCACGTTTGGTAGACGTCATACGTAGACGGGGTCGATGAGGCTGCCTATTCTCGATGCGAGCCATTATCACCGTATTCCGGCGGCGGCTGCGTATGGCGCGGCCGGGCGGGACCCGTCCTGAAAGTGATCTGCAATAGAATCGTGTCTTGAAAGCGCCGAGTGCTGATAGCTTCGTGGGCGCGTTCTCGTCGCTTGGTTCGCATTGATGCGAGAAGCAGCACGAAGGTTCATTCGCTCGCTGCTGCGGGCCCCATCTTGAAAGCGATCGCCTTACGTGACAGGCGGACGGACTGGTTTCCTTTTTTGGTAGGCATAGAAATGCTTACGCATTAAAAAAAGATAATTAAGAAGCCCACTCGACATTCAACAACTTTCAGTTGACAACTAGAGAGGGTACGCCCTTTTATTAACAAGCGCAATAATTGCCTCAGAGGCCATCTGTCGAACTTCACCGCAATGCAGCAACGTATAGTAATGAACAAAAAAGATATGTTATTTTGCAATTGGGTCCTGTATCCACGGCCACGCGCTCGCACGCTATTGTTAACAGACCTGAGGTGAGCACATTTATGTATGAAGTGACGCATTTATTCCCCGTACTGTGGACTGAACATGAACTGTTCTGTGTGTTTGTACTACCATCCTTTTAGTACGTGGATGGCTCTTCACCAATGGATGAGGACTATATATAATTTTGTTATCTGCATGAACAAACGTCTTATGTCGAGTGAACTCTCCGTTGCAGCATTGTTTAGGTTTAAAAATTTCAGGGTTATTTATTTATTCTTTTCTTCTTCCTTTTTTTTGCAGGAAAACATATACAAACGGAGCAGTTGGGGTAGCCTCTACTTCCATCTTTCCTGGAAAACCCGTGTACAAAGCAAGAGAATAAAACGCAGTTTTAAAACCAGCAGCCGCAACAAATTCTTATATATGTATATTCGCAGTAACTGTGTTCTCGGGTAGCTACCATAGGAGCCGTACATAGGAACTATCATGCAACCTGTTTTATACAACGTACAGGTACAACGCGGGAAATACTGGGCGACTCACGTAAGGGGGAACACAAAATGAGCGCAAACTACCAACCTGTCTGTCCCGTGTCGTCCCGGTCACAGTAGCAGATAAGCTCTGTACTACTTTTGAGGCCGTCGCCATGGCTCCCGCATGCAGTTTGCCACTTTCCTTAACGGTATATAGGTGTGACAGATGCTTTTTTGATAAACAATAACGAATAAACACACCACGTTACCTTTACTTCTATGCGCTATGGTGTTAACTAAAAAACGTGATTTTATCAGTTACCAGTATGACTACGCTCAGCACGTGCCCACACCACTGTTTCGGCACCAGTCGACCTCACGCTGCCAGAACATTTCTCTAGGCGATGTGAAAGTAAAACTGAAAACGAGCTCCTTCATCTGAACCCACCTATTAATCAAGACGACCGACGGCAGCTGCGCCGTAACTCGCACGAATTAATTCCATGAATCGTCTGAACTATGCGGTCTAGCTGGGTTGGGTAGCGTTTCCCACAGACTCTTGCGTCACCTCTTCAGTGGCCACGAATAGACGGAAGCTGGATCATATAATTTACACGAGTATTATTCGGGTACTACCACGTGTGCTTGCGTAAAGGCTGCTTCAGGTTCAAGATAATCGTGAACCGGTCAACTATGTACACTAGTGGTGCCTTGTGCGTCAGCCTTATTGTGTTTGCCACCTTTTACTTTTACTGTTTTTGGGTGGTTCGTTTCTGATATGCGATTTTGTAAAACTGGATGGTTTAGTTTGTATCAGCTCTCTAGCAAGACTGCAATTTATCTCGGCGACAGTCGTGTTCAGTGATAGGCATTCTATACAAATAAAGTTAGTCAACGTCGTCAAAGTAGCCGGTATTGGCTAACAAACACACGGCGTTTTGTGTGCTTTTTTTAGTGTGTCCTGTCATGATAGATAAGCCTTAACAGAAGTGCGCTAACCTAAAGCACAGTGTCAGCACTACGTCTGAACCAGCCACGCCATCTTAAAGAAGTCGCCGTTCGTTCGCGCTTGACTGTCGAGCGTGCATTCCCTGAATAAACTTTCAAGCTATCGTACTAACTTAGAGTTCACCCCTTACAGTGCTTCGATAATGTGCTTTACGAGGTTTCGCGCAGAAGTCGTACGACGCAAGACTTTGTTTGCCGTCCGGGCTCTTTCGCCTACTTGCTCATGTTCGCGCTACTAGCTCATGTAAGCAGCTGGCTTAGCCACCTGCTTACGCCACTTACAATATATTCACGCGAGCCATGCACTGACAGAGAGGTCGCGCGACCGACTGCGCCTGGTGACCAAAGAGCTGTGAGCGAACTGGCAAGCGCATCCTGTAAGATATCATTCCAAAGAGCCCTGCTCAGTTCTCGTGATTGGCGCACTCTCATTTAACTATTCTCGGTCTTCGTAATTAAACAGCGCAAAAAAAAAAAGAAATAGAGAGAACGATACGGCACGAACCGAATATCTCTGCTTTTGCCTCTCGTGCACCTCATAAAGAAATGTTTCTGCAGTGTAGTACAGTCCAGTCCGACAGTGTACCAAGAAGCCTGAATTTCTACCGTTTTGAAGCGACGAGCTAATAACTGTATCTTGTCATCGTCTGCTGACGCGCAGATACCTGCTTATGGCTGCTCTGGTCTTCCTTCATTATTCGGCTCCCGTTGGCCTTTTGGTTGGAATTTACTAGAGGTAGGTCTGCTCTATTCCCACGTGGTCCACTGAACATCATATGCCAGTTCACGGTACAAATGCAGAATGACGGCGTCAGCAAAGTCCCTAACAAAAAAAAAAACAAAAACTTCTGTTGTTGATCAGGTGCGTCTAAATAATGACCTGGCAAAGGTCGTTGCTTGGTGCGAACAATGGCAAATGTCTATTAATTTTGAAAAAGCTGTTTTTATGAGAGTCACACATAAGAAAAAACCTCTTCAATTTGCATATAGTGTTGACAACATATCTATATTAGAGGTAACAGAGTACAAATATTTGGGGCTATGGATAACCAATGAGCTTTCCTGGACGAAGCACATAGATACTGTTATTGCAAATTCTTTGCGTAAACTGTTTTTCTTGAGGCGTTCACTAAAATCATCTACGTCTAGTGTTCGTTTATTGGCGTACAATTCCTACATTCTTCCGTTGTTGGAATATGCCGTAATTATTTGGGACCCATTCACTTTAACCAATATTAAAAAACTGGAACGTGTACAGCATAAGGTAGTTAGGTTTGTTTTTAATTCATATGGCCGTGCGTCTGTTAGTGAGCTCGTAAGACGCAGTGGATTACCCCCGGTGACTGTGCGCAACCGTATCTGCCGATTAAAGTTCCTCTTTCAACTTGTAAACGGCCATTATAACATTAACACTTGCAAGTTTTTCACTTACTCATCAGGCTACAACACAAGACGAAGGCACGCTTTATCAATAACTCCCTTGAACGCACGGAATAATGTTTTCAAATATTCTTTTTTTCCTAGGACAATAACAGACTGGAATAATCTGAATTCTGAGATTGTTACGCAGAATTCCTTATCAATGTTTGAAAAATGCTTGCAAATATTATGAATTTATGTGAGTTATTTGCTTGTATATTCACCTGTATGTTTTTTTTTTTGAATTCTTCACCAGTGTTTGAAAAATGCCTGCATATTTGATGAATTTTGTATGTGTTTACATGCTTCCATATTTCTATGTACACCCACCTTGCTATGATCTGACTTCAGATCGCAGTATCTATAAATAAATAAATAAAATAAAATAAAAAAACGCCGCAGTGCGGATGCACCACTCATATTCATTCGCGGGACACCGCATGTAAAATAGATGGCAGTTTTTTCCAACGTCATGCTCCAACACTCCGCTGGTTGGTTCCGCCTCTCTCTGACTGGAGTCGGTGAAATGAAAAACCGAAATAAAAAGAAAAAAGAGTGACCAAACACAGTCGCCTTTCCACCAAAGCGACCATTTGCGACCACGTTGGCCGCGTGACATTCATGACTCACTGTAGACCATGTAGCCCTTATGGTTTGATTCCATTGCAGATAGTTGTGCCCAGTCGAACCCGTGCCTTCACATTTTCTTCGCACTGGGCTCTATACAGCGGCATGGCTAGGAAGCTTTTACCGACTTCTAATGGCGTGGCTACATAATAGGCTGAGGTCAAGTGGCAGCGCAACAACCTCAGTTTATGACGCAGAACGTCTGACTAATATGGCAACCCCTCATATGGCTGGCGAAAATTTTCCGGGACAGTTTTTATGATAAGCGTACTCGTGCTCTCTGTCGCGCAATTTCCAAGGCTAAAACACTTGAGCATGTTCTGAACATTCAATCGTATTCCGGTACCATAGTCGCTTGTGGCACTCTGCAAATCGGATGTATGCGTCTAGACGTCTTAATATATTTTAAATCGACTGCATGCCGATAGCCGAAGCGCTTCTACGTGGCTTTGTGTTTTAATTGAATTCTCCTTACACTAATAAATAGTAAATTGTCGACGTATTGTTTTTTTCACGTATTCTAGTTTATTGTATATTGTAAAGTATAATGTGTAATCATTTATACGACGCTACGGCGCCCACTTCTGTCATCTGCGGCTGAAACAAGTTTTACTGTAGAGCATAGAGGCCCTAACTCAGTGATCTAAACAGAAATATTAGGGTATAACTCAGGTTCTGCATGACCGATTCTGTCAGCATTGTAATATCCATTCAGTCCATAAAAGAAGATTCCCTCTTCGGTGCGTCTACTTATATGTCACTGGCCTAAACACTTGTGGCAGCTTCATCATGAATCACGAGAATTATGGGTGCTCCTCCCTTAATTTCTCAAGCTGGACATGGCGAGGCCTGGCTGTGGCAAAAACAATGTGAATAATAGAAGCGGCAATTAAGTCGGTTGCACTGTAATGGGCGTATCCGACGTCAACGAAGCGGGCGCCACGCGACTGTTGAGGCTGTCGGAGGCAGCCATATAGGGCCGCAGATATGTTCGCTCGGCGCACTTTTCAGAGAATAACAGATGGCCGTTAATAGCTCACGCACGACTGTCAAACTGTGACGAGGGCGAATAATAGAAGTATACCGGCTTCTTTCAAAGCAAAGGGTGGGAGGCCCAATGCGTGGCAGATGGCAACGAAAGGTGTAGCCGAAATTTGAAAAAGTACGGGGTCTAATGCCCTGTTGTGAAGGGGGTACGTACCCCTCTGGTTTGCCAATATCTCCTCTTCTGCCCTTGATGACACTGCTGTAGTTGGCAGTGAAGAGCGCGGTGGTAGGAAGCCTGGTTTGAAATCACACGATTTATGCATAACTCAATGAAATGTGTGAACAGTCGTTTCAATTTTGGAAGAATGAATTGAATGCTGAAGTTTTACCTTCCAAAACCACGATTTGATTATGAGGCACGCTGTAGTGGGGGACTTCGGAATAATTCTAACCACGTGTCGATCTTTAACGTGCCGCCAATGCACGGGACACGGGCGTTTTGCATTTCGCCCCCATCGAAATGCGGCAGCCGCGGCCGGGATTTGATCCCGTGACCTTGGGCTTGGCAGCACTACGTCATAGCCGCTAAGCCATCGCGGTGGGTTAAGAAGAATGCGCTGGCTCTGTGGGAGAAAAGGAAGTGGCAAAGTCACTGACGTTCACGCGTCCCAAATGAAATTTCTTGATGCCAAATTAATGACGAATTTGCTCCTGGCTAAAGCACACAACCTTAAAAGAGAGGCACACACTTTATGTGTCCGTGTATATCCTTCGCGCGCGTACAGTGGGCGTCCAAAATTTACGGACCATGGGATTAGCGGAAACATTAAATTTTGAGCAGTTTGTGACCACAGTAAGTAAAAGCAATTTGGTTCTCATATACAATAGAAAATATGGAAATTCGAATATTAGGCTACGGTGCCAGGCTACAGCAGTAATCGGCCTTTTCTCAGGTCCTGTTGCCCATAAGCTTTCGACGTCAACCGTGTCCACTTACATTAGGCACGAAATAGCTCTTTTTAGTAGCGGCCGTCCAATAACAGTCAGCGTCTTGCCTATATTATCATGCAAGTGTAAGTACGAATTGCTTGCTATAACGTCATGAGGAATTCTGATTGTCGCCTTTCTGACATGGAGACGGGGTGTCCCGTTACTTCATCGCATTCTCTTTAAATTATTGGCCTTATTGTTCCCCAGACCTGCCAATGAACGCCTTTCCTGCAGTTGAGGCGTCACACAAGGAGGTGGAACCACGGTACAGTGCGCGGTGAGCATAAGGAGCGGTTGAAAGATAGTTAATGCTAAATAAATACAAGTCGGCCAATCCGCTTATTATTTGAAATGGAGAAAGAGGAGGGAGAATAAGTTCTGGGCTATTACGCGAGGAAACCAAGATGTTATTATGAGGCACGCAGTAGTGGGGGTCTTTGGATTAATTTCGACCACCGGGGGTTCCTTAACGGACACTAAATGCATGGTACACGGGCGTTTGCGCATTTCGCCCTAATCGAAATGCGGCCGCCGTGGCCGGCATTCGATCCCGCGCCCTAGGGCTCATCAGCGTAACGCCAAAGCCACTACGCCCCCACGGCGGGTAAAAGAACAGGGCACGAATTCACAAAACTTTCTTACGCTAAAATTCTTCGTAAGAAAAAATTCCAGCCAATCCTGATGTTGGGCATATTATTAGAGACGGCGGTTGGCCAATGGCAGAGAGTACTTACGAAAGAAAAGCTTTGTTAATTCGGCCCCAGAACACGAAGGGAAGGAAATGCAGGGAGGAGAATCATGATCTCTGATACAGAGCCGAAAATTACGATGAAGTTTGCATGCAGTACACGAAGCGAAGGTGCACCTCATTCTGTGATGGCCAAACCAGTCAGAAACACTCCGTGGTTTCGGGGGCTGGCTGCAGGATCGTGGCATATAGGCAAGTCTAATCGCATTTCTGTGAACCCGGTAAAATCGGGTCGAGCCGAGCGTGTGGGTCCTGAATGAGCTGTCGTGTCGAGCCTAGGAGACGTTGGCTTGTGTCAGGTCAACGCTACAACAGCACGTGATATGAATCACTCGATCCGCCTCGCAGGACTGCCGGCGGCAGTGTAGCCAGCGGGAAAAAAAAGCGTTGGCATATATTTACACACAATACTGGCCTCCGTAATGTACCAGCGGGTCACGACTTCCAAGGCGCAATCTCCTTCACTCGTGCGGCCCCGCTGGCACTGACTCGCCATGGAGGACCTGTGCTGCTGTCTCACTCGCCAAGATCAGCTTGATGCAAGTGCTGCGAGTGGCTAGACGGGGTGGCCTCGCTTGAACCACCAGCAGGCTGGACCAGCGCCTTTCGGACCCATCTAAACGAGACTTCTGTTGGAAACATTGAAGTGAGAATGTCAAGTGAAATCAACTTCGGGTGCCGCGCGAAGTGTGGCTGGCACATTTGTGTCGCACTCGTCTCTGCGCTATACGCTAAAGGTGAACTGTAGAACAAGTTTTAAATTGTGGCGTTTAGCGTACCGAAACTGCACAGGGAATTTTCAGGGACGTCGTATTAGATGGATCCGAATTAATTATGACCAGCCGGGGTTCTTTAACGAGCACCTGAATCTGAGTACACGAGCGTTTTTGCCGCCATTGAAATACGGTCGCCATGGCCGGGAATCCAACCCACGACCTCGCCCTCAGCAGCAGAATACCATAGCCAATGCACCACCGGTCCCGCCTTGCGTCGAGGAAGTCCCCACGATTGCCATTTTGCATTGAACGCACAGAACTCCGGCAAGGAGACTAGCACCAACACACCTCTTTTTCCTCACACTCCCCAAGAAAATCATGAAGATGCAACCGACATGTTGTAATCCGTGTGAAACGAAGTTTCCGTCAAGCTTATGTATCAAATCAAATACAACTAACATAGGTGCCTATAAAATTGTGTTGACATTCACACTGTGTAGGCTGTAGCCTAATGAAGTATTTATTATTATCCACAACAAAGGCCACAAGTTTGATATCTCGTAATTTTTATGTTTGTCCACTGCACCGCTCGCCAGCTATGCCGGAATAAAGACACCAATTAATACAGGCGGATGCACACAGTGGAACTCTTACACAGAGCTCACTCTTTTCCTTTTTCGATTCCCCCTTTCCCTTAATCCCGCTGTAGGGTAGCAAACCGGATGCTCGTCTAATTGACCTCCCAGCCTTTCTTCTATTTTGCTATTTCTCTCTCTCTCTCTCTCCTACGGAGCGATGTCACAAGAACGAAGGCGATGCATGACGCCTGTCGAGAGAAGAACCACGATGGGAGGTGTAAGCACAGACAAGTGCGACACATACCTCGCTACACTCAAGGATTCTGTACCTTTTCTACTACAGTGGCAGATAGCCATTATGGAGGATTCACCAAGAATGCGCACACACCCAAATGGCACATATCAAATGGCTAAATCAAAGAAAACCATGTATATCAAAGGAATTCATTCATTATAATGTGCTATTCCGAACAGGGGTGGCGTGCTTTAGAGCTACCTATGAGCCGGCTTTGTATGTACAGGTTTTATTTCAGGTTCATTTTTTTAATACGCAGAACAGAGGCGCGCTTACTCGCGCAAGTTTGTTAAACAGCATATAGCATTCGGCGTACACGTAACCTTCCTAATATATATCCAGAAATAAATCCGCGCATACTCGCTGCGCAAATATATATCCGCAGACGTACCAGCCTACCATGCAGTGGGCGGCAGACTGCGGACAGTAGTGACAGCCACGCGAAAGCCGACTAAGGCAAACGGGAGGCAAACGGCTAAATGATGTTTTCAATTCTGCGTTAGAATGTCGGATAGACCTGCGTGGTAGATTTTTTAAATGCGTAAGCATTTCTATGCCTACACAACGAGTGCGCCCATCCATCCGTCCGTCGCGTAAGATGATCGCTTTCAAGATAGGGCCCGCAGAAGCGAGTGAATTGACATTCGTGCTGCTTCTTGCTTCAACGCGAACTAACCGGCGAGAACGCAGCGCCCTCGAAGCTATCTGCACTCGGCACCCACTGTCCCCATCGCAAATCGCTTTCAAGATAGGGCCCGCAGAAGCGAGTGAATTGACATTCGTGCTGCCTCTCGCTTCAACGCCAACTAAGCGACGAGAATACAGCGCACACGAAGCAATCAGCACTCTGCCTTCATTGCAGATCGCTTTCAAAATAGGGACCGCGCGTCTCGCTTCAACGCGAACTAAGCGGCGAGAACACAGCGCCCTCGAAACTATCTGCACTCGGCAGCCACTGTCCCCATCGCAGATCGCTTTCAAGATAGGGCCCGCAGAAGCGAGTGAATTGACATTCGTGCTGCTTCTCGCTTCAACGCCAACTAAGCGGACGAGAACACAGCGCACACGAAGCAATCAGCACTCTGCCTTCATTGCAGATCGCTTTCAAGATAGGGACCGCGCGTCTCGCTTCAACGCGAACTAAGCGGCGAGAACACAGCGCCCTCGAAGCTATCTGCACTCGGCACCCACTGTCCCCATCGCAGATCGCTTTCAAGATAGGGCCCGCAGAAGCGAGTGAATTGACATTCGTCGCTGCTTCTCGCTTCAAGCGCCAACTAAGCGGTCGAGAACACAGCGCACACGAAGCAATCAGCACTCTGCCTTCATCGCAGATCGCTTTCAAGATAGGGACCGCGCGTCTCGCTTCAGCGCGAACTAAGCGGCGAGAACACAGCGCCCTCGAAGCTATCTGCACTCGGCACCCACTTTCCCCATCGCAGATCGCTTTCAAGATAGGGCCCGCAGAAGCGAGTGAATTGACATTCGTGCTGCTTCTCGCTTCAACGCCAACTAAGCGGCGAGAACACAGCGCACACGAAGCAATCAGCACTCTGCCTTCATCGCAGATCGCTTTCAAGATAGGGACCGCGCGTCTCGCTTCAACGCGAACTAAGCGGCGAGAACACAGCGCCCTCGAAGCTATCTGCACTCGGCACGCACTGTCGCCATCGCAGATCGCTTTCAAGACAGGGCCCCAGAAGCAAGTGAATTGACATTTGTGCTGCTTCTCGCTTCAACCCCAACTAAGCGGCGAGAACACAGCGCACACGAAGCAATCAGCACTCTGACTTCATTGCAGATCGCTTTCAAGATAGGGACCGCGCGTCTCACTTCAACGCGAACTAAGCGGCGAGAACACAGCGCCCTCGAAGCTATCTGCACTCGGCACCCACTGTCCCCAAGCAGATCGCTTTCAAGATAGGGCCCGCAGAAGCGAGTGAATTGACATTCGCGCTGCTTCTCGCTTCAGCGCCAACTAAGCGGCGAGAACACAGCGCACACGAAGCAATCAGCACTCTGCCTTCATCGCAGATCGCTCTCAAGATAGGGACCGCGCGTCTCGCTTCAACGCGAACTAAGCGGCGAGAACACAGCGCCCTCGAAGCTATCTGCACTCGGCACCCACTGTCCCCAAGCAGATCGCTTTCAAGATAGGGCCCGCAGAAGCGAGTGAATTGACATTCGCGCTGCTTCTCGCTTCAGCGCCAACTAAGCGGCGAGAACACAGCGCACACGAAGCAATCAGCACTCTGCCTCCATCGCAGATCGCTTTCAAGATAGGGACCGCGCGTCTCGCTTCAACGCGAACTAAGCGGCGAGAACACAGCGCCCTAGAAGCTATCTGCACTCGGCACCGCACTGTCGCCATCGCAGATCGCTTTCAAGACAGGGCCCCAGAAGCAAGTGAATTGACATTCGTGCTGCTTCTCGCTTCAACCCCAACTAAGCGGCGAGAACACAGCGCACACGAAGCAATCAGCACTCTGCCTTCATTCGCAGATCGCTTTCAAGATAGGGACCGCGCGTCTCGCTTCAACGCGAACCAAGCGGCGAGAACACAGTGCCCTCGAAGCTATCTGCACTCGGCACCCACTTTCCCCATCGCAGATCGCTTTCAAGATAGGGCCCGCAGAAGCGAGTGAATTGTCATTCGTGCTGCTTCTCGCTTCAACGCCAACTAAGCGGCGAGAACACAGCGCACACGAAGCAATCAGCACTCTGCCTCCATCGCAGATCGCTTTCAAGATAGGGACCGCGCGTCTCGCTTCAACGCGAACTAAGCGGCGAGAACACAGCGCCCTAGAAGCTATCTGCACTCGGCACGCACTGTCGCCATCGCAGATCGCTTTCAAGACAGGGCCCCAGAAGCAAGTGAATTGACATTTGTGCTGCTTCTCGCTTCAACCCCAACTAAGCGGCGAGAACACAGCGCACACGAAGCAATCAGCACTCTGACTTCATTGCAGATCGCTTTCAAGATAGGGACCGCGCGTCTCACTTCAACGCGAACTAAGCGGCGAGAACACAGCGCCCTCGAAGCTATCTGCACTCGGCACCCACTGTCCCCAAGCAGATCGCTTTCAAGATAGGGCCCGCAGAAGCGAGTGAATTGACATTCGCGCTGCTTCTCGCTTCAGCGCCAACTAAGCGGCGAGAACACAGCGCACACGAAGCAATCAGCACTCTGCCTTCATCGCAGATCGCTCTCAAGATAGGGACCGCGCGTCTCGCTTCAACGCGAACTAAGCGGCGAGAACACAGCGCCCTCGAAGCTATCTGCACTCGGCACCCACTGTCCCCAAGCAGATCGCTTTCAAGATAGGGCCCGCAGAAGCGAGTGAATTGACATTCGCGCTGCTTCTCGCTTCAGCGCCAACTAAGCGGCGAGAACACAGCGCACACGAAGCAATCAGCACTCTGCCTCCATCGCAGATCGCTTTCAAGATAGGGACCGCGCGTCTCGCTTCAACGCGAACTAAGCGGCGAGAACACAGCGCCCTAGAAGCTATCTGCACTCGGCACGCACTGTCGCCATCGCAGATCGCTTTCAAGACAGGGCCCCAGAAGCAAGTGAATTGACATTTGTGCTGCTTCTCGCTTCAACCCCAACTAAGCGGCGAGAACACAGCGCACACGAAGCAATCAGCACTCTGCCTTCATTGCAGATCGCTTTCAAGATAGGGACCGCGCGTCTCGCTTCAACGCGAACCAAGCGGCGAGAACACAGTGCCCTCGAAGCTATCTGCACTCGGCACCCACTTTCCCCATCGCAGATCGCTTTCAAGATAGGGCCCGCAGAAGCGAGTGAATTGTCATTCGTGCTGCTTCTCGCTTCAACGCCAAGTAAGCGTTGAGAACACGGCGCACGCGAAGCAATCAGCACTCTGCCTTCATCGCAGATCGCTTTCAAGATAGGGACCACGCGTCCCACTTCAACGCGAACTAAGCGGCGAGAACACAGCGCCCTCGAAGCTATCTGCACTCTGCCTTCATCTCAGACCGCTTTCAAGATAGGGACCGCGCGTCTCGCTCCAAGGCGAACTAAGCAGCGAGAACACAGCGCCCTCGAAGCTATCTGCACTCGGCACCCACTGTCCCCACCGCAGATCGCTTTCAAGATTGGGCCCGCGCGGCCGCGCCATACGCAGCCAGCGCGAAGTACGGTTGATCATTTTTTATAATAGTTCAACGCGGATGCATAAGGGACTAAAGAGCGAGAAAGGCTTATAATGATCGGAACGTCATCAGCGCACCATGGTGCCGCCACCTGCAACAGTTTGCGTGCGTCTTTAATTCACCTTGCACCGTCGTCCGCTGCAGTTCGTGTCGCCACAGAGCTGTTGTTTATACTGGTCAGATCAAGTTTCATAGTATTGATAATGACACCGGGCTGCATGGAGATGAGCATGGCTTCAGAACGGCGCAACAAGGAAGACGAAAGATGAAAGAACACACGAACACCTTTCATCTTTCGTCTTCCTTGTTGCGCCGTTCTGAAGCCATGCATCCGTACCAACTCGCCCAATTGTCAGTGCTACTCAATGGAGATGAGCAACTGGCACAATTCTTACGATTACTTAGACAACTCCCGGATGAGTTCCAGCATGAATTTTTCTAGTTTCCATATCTGTCTCTTTGATGAGCAGTCACGGAGGTTTGTTTCAAACATTCTTATTGTTCTTTCCACTGCCACTGGTGTTTGAACGCATGTCCCTGCGGCCATATGTACGTGGAAGCTGGACGCGCTAACCACTCCCGAGTCACGCAACATTCATGCTGGGTAATTTGAACTACATTTCATTTTTTTTACACCCTTTGGGGCTCGTCTTGTCGTCTAACAGCAATGGTCAACAATCTTGTGTGCAATTTTTATTTCACACACTGCGCTCACCGTATTCCTAAACAACACAGTGTTAAATAGCTGCCAAAATGATGTTACTGGCTGGACTGCAATTTCGTTTATCGGAAAGTTAACTTCCTTGAGCAAACTCAGTTCTCAAGCATATGTGCAAGTGAATTAACGAGCACTTTTGCTTCGGTATTGAGCCTTGGTACCACTATGGATGCTTCGCAGATATCAAGCGTTTTAGATGGACTCTTAAACGGCTAAATCATGCGGCTGTCGAAAGCCACAACGCAGCTGAGTTGCCTTCAGTGACAACTCCTCGTCTGGTGAGCCCGGAGAGACGTGATCACGTCGCTTTCAGTACTATTAAGTGAGGCGGCACATCCTGTACCCTATACCGTTCCGTTTCAGACTTCGCATGGGAAGGCCAAACTAGCTGTTCTACACACTTTTTCTTGACTTCCGATTTCCTGCGTTACATTGACCTACTAACACTGTTCCAATGGCACAGTTTCCCCGGAGAATTTGTGGCATAGGCTGCAGTTCAGGCGGTTTGGGTTTATACAAAAAACGCTCTGCGCATGTGCTTCACGCAAGCAACTTAGGACCTACTCTTTTGATATTCCAGATCATAGCATTACTGCAGCGCTGCATATCCCGAAGCTAATGATTCGCGCGAAGTGAAGCAATGTTTTGTGAAAATGCAATGAAACACTCAGGCCATAGAGGCGAACAACTTATACTCACAATGTTGATGCAAATCAGCAGTACGACCCCCGCTTTTGCTCGTAATAATATTACTCAAAATGTGTTTTTAATTATAACCGTACTTGTAAGATAATAAAAAATATCAGTCACAAGAGGCGCAATGTGTTGCGTTCTCTCCTGGCACCAGAAAGCCCACAGGGTATAGGTGTCGGTTCGGGACGTAAAACCCTATATGGCATTTATACATGATGTACAGGTCACTCAGAAAGTAAACGGAGCACGCAAGTTATGGCCGAACTACGTCTCCGTGCACTAACTAACGGCTGTAGAGCGTACTATAAGCACGCGCAAAAGAAATCAGCGCTTGCGCTGCGATGCACTTTTGACCACTGTCTCATCGACGTCTCAGGCGAAGGAGCGCTTCTCCCAACGGTCGACGCCAGGGAAGAATTGTGCGTTTCTTGGTGAATGCGACGACCACTTTGCTCGACATCCAAAGATCACCGTTGTCTCATCGTCTCCGGGAACACCATGGTTGCAGTGCCACGATTCTTTCTAAGCCCGATAGACTCCCTCTTCGTCTGGTCAGTGAACACACGTTATTCAAACAATAAAAAATACAATAATTTTGATAACACTATATTTTTGTCGCGAGAAATAAAGCGCGGTCATTGACGCTCTCCGCAAGTGCAGGAAGCATACCCTTTTGACAGGAGCTTCCTGCCGCAGATAAATTATTGCAGTAAGCGTGAAAAGCTCCCCTAACATCGACTGATGGAATAGGCACTCTTTCGGCTGAGCCGTCGTTGATTCGTGGTCAGAAGAGTAATACACGACTAACCACAATAGCCCGGCCACCGCAGACTTCTTTCGCGCAGGTTTTGTAGTACGCGCGTATATCAAGTTTGGTCCCCGCTTGCGTGTTACGTTTACTTTGTGGGGCACCTGTACCTGCTAACTTTAGCCAAATTTCAAAGCCATTGCGTAGGTTGCCCTACATAAAAAATTGGAGCACGCTTAAGCTTCGCCTTTAATAGTAGAACGCGATAGCGTTATCGAGACCCGTTCGCATCGCATCGTTCGCATACGGCAAGTAGGCTTCATTCACTGCAACACTGAACGTGGGAAAGCCAGCTTACAAAGACCAAGCTTACACCAATCCTCTTAAAGTCGGCTTCACTTTTAAACTGAAATGCATTGCTGAAAAGACGTTTTTCCAGGGTCAATATAAGTGGTCTTATATTAAAATGTGAACGCCCTAGCACCTTCTTTGTTATTTTATTAATTGTTTGCTATTGCCCCGACGCGCGCAATTCTGGTAGAAATGCTAGAAAAGGGGTTTCTGTTTCAGTTTCCTTGTGCAGAATTAAGTTTTCTCGCACATTCAAATTACAATCCGACGGCGATTGCGACGCCGAAAGGAAAAGTCGTAATTTACCATTTTTCTGACGTCTTTCACTGTGAGCAATTCAATTTTTTTTCACCAAAACTTTGCACCACGTGGAGGGCCTGCGCGGCCTAAGTGGTTGTATGATTTTCTCCGCCACCCTTGATCACACGCCGGTTTCCGACGCCGGATTTTCCGTGACACGGGGCCCTATACGCTATGGCGTTAAAATGCGACCACAAGCATGCTGTCGGTGGTGCTGTGGAACGAGAAACGTTTTCATGTGTGCGTGTGGTCCTGTGTGATCGCATGATCACTCTAGAATAATGAAACAATATCTAAAGTTATAAATTAGGGGGAAACTGCCAATAAGGAAGTGTAGAGCGTTAAAAAAACCCAGTCAATGCGGCATCACCTTAAATTGCAGCATATTACGCAATACCGTTTTCTGTGCCGTAATGACAGCCGGCGACACAGAAAGAAAAAAAATGTCGCAGTTTCGCCCAAAAGGCGAAGCATCGATTGCGATAGCAAATTAGTAGAGAGCTATTCGGGGTAGGGATAGTAGTTTTATCGGCTGCATAAACTTGGATACATTGGCTTACTAACTGAAATAACAATCGTGGTGTCAGCGCGCACAAGCAAGCATCAATAGATCACACTCAATGACCGCAGCCAACGACTGTCAAAACGCTGGCAGCAAGCGCAGGTTTGCGCGGTCTATCGCTTCAACGGAAACTGAGCGGCGAATGCACAGCGCATAGAATGGTCAGAGCCGTGTGGAGATAAGAGACGGTGCGGATGACCGGCATCCCCGGGCAAAGTGCAAAGGGGAAGCTGCCCCCCCCCCCCCTCTTCCCGCTTTGTTGCTTTCGCGTGGGAGATTGAGTGGCAAGATACGACTTTGGTGCCGGAGCACAGCGCCGCCCCGCCTCCCTCCCTCCCATACCCCCACAGTCTTTTGCGCGAAGGTCACGTTTGCTTTCCGCCGAGCGTTCGCTCTCCGTGATAGCGCGGGGGGGGGGGGGGGGGGGGTTCGCCCTCCTGTGATAGCGCGCGTCCCCCGCGCGCTTTCGCTCGCGCATACGGCGCGCGGCGCCGATTTCATCGCCCTTGGAATCTATACGAAACATCACGGCGACGACGACGGCGACGATGACGGCAGAAATCCGGTTGAAGTGTCTATATAATTGCTATCGCAATAAAAACAATAAGTAGTGACCGCCGTATGAATTCATAGCAATATTCACGCGAGTGGTTGGCCTCACTAGCGCTTGTCTATGCAGCAAGCGCGACTCTTCACAATAGCGATAAGTAGACTGAATAGTCTGATAGCGTCGCTGCCATGCCACTTTCTCGGCAGCACCCGACCGTTTTTGTAAGCGCTGTTAATTGATACGAGGTACGCTTGGAAGCAATGGGATCGCGGCGCTAAAGTATGCTATCACGTAGGGTATATGGTCTCACGCAAAAGGAATACTGGCGCTGGCATGATATTGTATTCATGGGAATACCGGAAGGTGTTGGATTCGAATTAGTATCCTTCTCGGAGAGCCAAGACAGCATGAAGATGCGTCTAACTAACAGGGTTGAGTCTGTCATAATGGGCAATTTCTTACGAAAACAGAGCGTGTAAAACCTCCATGGTTACGTAAAATATTTTTTTTTCAGCCAAGAGAACTCGTGCTGGCCTGCGCTATTATATCAAAAGTGAACAGAACCGGTGGGTTGATAAAGTTGGAAGAAAAACTACAATGTCATCATTCACTTTGTGGCAGTATTAGTTGTCTAATTTTGGGTCCCTTAGTTGTATAGAGTGGGAGTAAACAATAAAGATTTTTAGGAGCGAAAACAAAAAGCTTTATATGATGTTATAACTCTAAGACCGCATTATTGTTGCGGGAATGCCAAGCCTAGCCTGCACCAAGGGGTCCCAACGCCCTTCAGGAAACTCGTGTACACGGTGGCGCAAGATTTCCCTCAAGGTGATATTGGAAGAAACTGTGTGTCTGGTCACACAGACCTTTTTTTGCGTATTGTAGGCTTTCGTTAGGACAAAGATAAAGTTATTGCTCTATGGGCAAGTAAGTTAAATACAGGACACCGCGCATATATATATATATATATATATATATATATGTGTGTGTGTGTGTGTGTGTGTGTTTGTATTTCATCTCGGCCTTTTTCCCAAATCCTGTCGTGTTCCTGCAATCGGTGCATTCTTATACTTTCTCTGAACATTTACGGATACCGAGCAGCTCGTTTTTTTGTCTTTCACTATCTGGGCACCAACGCGAAAAGTAGGATATTCTCTTTATGCGCATCTCCACAAGTCTAAGCACGCTCCGCTTACTTAGAAACACACCACCCCTTGCTGTTAAACGCGAGAGACCGTGAAAAAGGCGGTACACAAATGTGAGCGTGCCCCTTATTTCTGATCGTGGACTGTCGGCTCCCGAGCTAACGAGCAAAGCTGAATAAGATTTCACTGGTAAAGTATTCTTTCGAAACTCAACGTTTGTCCGCATTTCCTGCTCACAGTTTTTTGAAACTGCTTGCTCTCTATTTGATGTCCACAAGGGTTGAATTTGTTGATCGTGTATACGTACAAAGACATGAAATCTGCCAAAGAGGCAGTGTAACTGCCATATTAACAAGCATTTTTCTGGAAAAAACTTGATTAATCACAAAAAATAATATTGGAACGCAACCGTGATGTCAAGGTCTACCGATAGATCGATGATTTTTTTATTTTGTTGAAATTATCTTCCAATGAAAGTCTGGGTTCTGTGGCTGCAGATATTTTGCATTGCTAGAAGTTTTCCTCTTATGCGCTGAATTTTACGTTTAAACTTCCACAAAGGACTTCTATCAGATTTCTGGACCTTCAACTGACTTCTAGTACAGGCAGTCATCCATGTATTCACCTCGATCCAAAAAGGCGCTCTTACCTTATATTTTGCGTCGAGAAAGGTATAGTCACTCTGTGCTTCTAACATTTGTTGCAAGAAGTTGTTTTCATACAATGCACTCGAACTTCCTGAAGCAGGCAGGAATGCTTATGGCAGCTGCGTTTCCAGGACAGATAAGAAAAACTGTAGCGGAAACATTGGTGAAAAGCAGAAGGAGCACAGCTTAGGCCAGGACAGCACCGTCCCTTGTGGAAAAACCGAAAACTTAAAGTGCTACCGTATCTATGTACATGTGCTGTCGCACAACATCAAGAAGTTGAGCACATTTATCTACGCTGCCTCTTCGTGGTCTTCTCGGCACCTTCAGGAAGCTGGTTAGCTTGTGCGGCTGCATCGGCCAGCAAAAGAAAGCAATAAACGTGTGGAATCGGCCACATTGTCAAATATGCACAAAGGTGATTCATTGTATTTTTGTCATGCGGGCAGGTATCGGCCAATGTGGACGATGTATCAATGATCGCCTGATCATAATGTGTCATAAAGTGTCCCTTTCGACAAAGAATGGTGCTCACCTGCCGAGGCATCCCAGACACTGCTGGTGCACTCCGATGTTTGATAGTTCCATGGTTTCGGGTGGCAAAAGACAAAGTCAAAAAGAGAAGTTTGACACGCTTTTTACGTTATTAAGCCAGGAAACAAGTGCGTGAGCGTAACACCCTTAAGCCTAGGTTAAAACGAATTACGATTATTAAGTGGTAGCATATCGTGGGACTGGTTTCTAGATTTGCTTTCTGCCTTGGTTATTGTGATCGTTCTCGTCCATTCACCGATGCTACCGGAGGCTATGTATTTGCTATTTCCTGCAATAAAATTTAAGTCCTTAGTCTAGCTTCATCCCGTCGTTTTTATTGCGATAGCAATTATGTGGACACTTCAAGCGGATTTCGGCCATCGTTGTCGCCGTCGCCGTGAGGTCCCGTATAAAGTCCAAGGGCGATAAAATCGTCGCCACGTGCCGTATGTGCGAGTGAAAGCGCGCGGGGGACGCGCGCTATAACAGAGAGCAAACGCACGGCGGAAAGCAAACGCGACTTCGGTGGCGCGGAAGGCCAGTGGGGGTATCGGAGGGAGGGAGGCGATGCGACGCTGTGCTGCGGCACCAAATGCGTATCTTGCAACCGGGCGCAAGGGGAACTGGCCACTCAATCTCCCACGCGAAAGAAGGAAAGCGGGAAGGCAGCGCGGGAAGGAGGGGGCAGATTTTAAAGGCACACTAAAGAGAAACCGGAAGTTGAGCTTAAATGGTAGAATATCCTTTCACGATCACAGCCATACTATTCTTACTGCAAACAGATGTTTAATAAGCGAGAAAATAGCGAAAAACTGAAGGATAGGTGCTGACGCCCCTTAGAATTTCCCGCACTACACATTCGTGATGTCGGAGATTACAAATGTAGGCCGGTCGCGATTGGTCGAGAGCGATTTATTACTGTTAAAAAAACGCGAAATGAAATACACCTTATACGTACATAAACAGCATTTGCCAACTTTTTAAACCGTTTCAAGCTAGGAAGAACAAGTGTAGCACAAAATTAAATAAATAAGAAAAAATGGCATGACGATACATCTGGTCGTGTTAGTTTCGTAGTTTCGTTTTTGGTCAATGCATCGTCGCGTGCGCCTGTTCCGCTCTACGGTGCTTGGTTGCCTGTTGCGTGGCTCGATATGGCGGGAAACAGCCAGAGAATGCCTCGTGTGTGTAGTGTTGAGGGCTGTATAAATGACCCAAGGCGCTTGCTCAGGCGCAGCGGCAGTGTTGACTCGATTGTGTCCTTTCATGTGGTGTCACGCGGTGAGCCCCGGCTCCCCGGCGTTCGCAATGGCTCAGTGCTCTGCCGATGATAAAACGGCAAAAAAGCCAGAGAAAGCGATGGTGTGCTCTCTGCATCTTTCGCCCTCGGATTATGTGTATAATCCTGCCCACGGAAAGTATCTTGGCGTGCCCCAAAGGCCAGTCCTTTCTCAAGCAGCTGTTCCCTCAATGCGGCCTTCATCAAACCCCCTACCGGTGCCCCTGCAGCAGCAAACTGGCGGCTCAGTGAGTGCTGAATGTCATTAAATAAAGCCACGAAATAACCATACCGAGTACGTGCGCAACTTTCTACGCTTGTTCTGTCGGGAACATCGTCGCCTGGCGGACCGGACGCTTCGCCTTCCGTCGACGAAAACGATCGAAGCTCTGCTTTCCGCCGGCGCGGCCGGCGGCTCACCGCCATCGCACGCGGAAACACCTACCGCTCGAGCACGGAGGACCATTTCGCGCTCTGTTTCACTGAATATTGCTGAAATGCAGTCCTGCTTCCCTGGAGCGCTCTTCGTTGCAAGGTTCAGCGGCAGCAACGGTATCCATCGCGGCGAACGCAAACGCAGCGACCATGCATGCAGCCATGATGCATCCAGCGCCTCGGCCGTTTACGCAAGCGGTGACGTATCATGGCGCATTCTGATTCGCTGAGAGCAACGAAATCTGTGACGACACTGCTTAAGCGCCAAATCTGGGGTGAGAGAATTGAGGAAGGGATATTTGGTCTTTGTTGACGAATTTCTCCGCTAATAACTCATATTTTTGCATTCAACAAAACTGCATGCATTCCTGAAGGTCCCTCTTTTATTCCAGCTGAACTTCCTTTTTCTCTTTAGTGTCCCTTTAATATGCCAGCAACTGCGCTTGTACTTTGCCTGCTGCGGCGGTCGCCCGCACCGTTTCTTAAAAGCGATCTCCACACGGCTCTGACCTTTGTATGCGCTGTGCATTCGCCGATCAGTTTCTGTTGAAGCGATACACTGCACGAACCTTCGCTCGCTGCGGCCGCTGCGCTTGCTGCCAGCGTTTTGACAGTGGTTGTTTGCGGTCATCGAGTAGGATCTATTCATGTTTGCTTGTGCGCGCTGACACGACGCTTGTTAATTCAGTTAGTAAGCGAATTTGTTCAAGTTTATGCAGCCGATAAAACTACTATCCCTACTCCGAAAATCTCTCTACTAATTTGCTATCGCCATTGATGCTTTGACTTTCGGGCGAAACTGCGACATTTTTTATTACATGTACATTGTATTTTTAGCTGGTTATTCACCCTCAATATATATTATTTTATTTGCCTGATATATCTCCAAGATTAGTTGAAAATGAAGGTCACTCTTTCAATAATTATTTCTTAATAATTTATTTATATATATTTATTAATTTTTTTCTGTCGATGTCTCAGCGCCCGTATGTAAGCTTAACATCACAAATTTCGACGTATATTCTGTATACCGGGTGAAATATTTTTAAGTTTTGCAGAATTTTTTAAATCGCCCGTGGCAGAGAACTAATTCTAGTCCTTGAGATAAATTATTCAAAGGGGCTGACATTACCTGCAAGAGAAATTAAATCACATATGCAACTAAATAACAAAAGTTTACTAATTGACTTCTTAACTAATTAAGTTACGGCACATATTACAATTTACGAATTGTAGCTGGTGAGTTTGCAAGACGTATTTATTTAGAATGAAATTTCAGGATGACACCAGCTTCGATATCCTCAGTGCCAAGTGTGCGACGAAATACATGGGCGTTCCAGTTACTTTTATGCTTCAATGCATGAAAAAGCGTTTTTGTTAGAATTAAGTGGAACAACAGTGAATTTCTACCGCTATGTGGCGGCCTCAGGTCTAGAAGAAATTTGCAGACACTTGCGAATATCTGTGGCAACGCAGTGACAAATCTAGGCCTTAGGTTACCCAAAGAGAAATCAAGAATTATGATCTTGAATGAAAGACGAGTAAATACGAGGTGTCAATTCAACAGCACGTCATCCCATAGTCAACAATATAGATACCTCAGCGTATGCATGAACGAAGAAAGTACTTACTGAAGCACCCACCAAGATAATATGAAAATAAAGGGGAAGCGGAATGCAGCAATAACGAAACACAGAGCACTGTGGGCCCACAATAAGTTAAGGTGGTGCGTGGAATCTCGAAAGGAGTATAGTGCCAGCGCTAATGTTCGCACGCTAACGACCAGTTAAACTTAGAGTATTGGTTGAAAAAAGGAAGCAGGCTAGAGATTGATACGGCCTGATTTGATCTCTTACAGTCAGAGGTAGCGGTACATGGTAGATATTGAGGGGAAATAAGAATAATGAAATGTATACAAAAATGCTAGGTAAAAAACAAGGATAGCCCACCTGATTAAGATAAGCAGGCTAGGTGACTCTTCTTGTCAACACCCCGTTTCAAAGGCGATGCCATTAAATCATCATCATCACCACCAATGCCATCCTGAAAATTTGCTTCAAGTGGTTATACCTTGCAAAGTAACTGGCTACAATTTGTAGATTGCAATATCTGCCATAAAGTAACTAATGAAAAAGTTATTTTGGATTTTCGTGAATTATTGATTATGTGTTTTGATTTCTTGTGCAAGAAATGTCCGCCTCTTTGAATAATTCCCCTCAAGGGCTAGAATTATGATTAAACTCTGTGCTGGGCTAGTTGGTACATTGTTAGGCTTAAGAATGGCACGACACAACAAAGACGGACATTAAGGACGGGACGAGTGCCAACTTCCCACTGATTTATTCAGGAAAACTTACGCCGAAGTAAACATCAGGCGCTGTATAGATGCATACCGCGTTCTGCACAAACAGCAACCAAGAAGGCCATATCATTTACATTGCCGCATGCTGTAAGACTACCGTAAGACTGCTGCTCATGTGGGAAAGAGG